>NW_008626034.1:0-9531 GCF_000691845.1 Merops nubicus
CCCTTCCAACCCCTAACCGTCTGTGATCTAATGATATGACTTCAGCAAAACCTGCTAAGCAGTATACACACACTCAGAGACGTCTGTAGATTTAGACCCACAAGATATGAAGTGCGATTTCAAGAAAAATAAATCTTAATTCTGCTTTGGGATTGTCTGGAAATCCAAATGTAGCATTAAGCCATTAACTTTTAAGGAGAAAACAATTTTATTTTTAAAATGTGGTGGAATGACAAACATAGATATCATTTCCAAGAATGCAATATTTATATAAAATTACCATTTTATATAATGTGACAGAAAAACAATTATTCTGTCCTTTTCACAAAAGATCTGCCCCCACCCCACCGGAATATTTGATTATTTAGTACTTTTTAATGCAAATAAAGATACTAACTCTAATTGAATGGTGTATCTTTGAATTTTGGTAAACAAACCATACTCTATACTATCACGCAGTCTTCGTCTGAGTAATAGCAATAAAAATGTGGAAGGAAATAAGGATTTTACAAGACAACTAAACAGACAAATTAAAGATTAGACAATAAAATCTTTGTTGTCATTTTGTTTGTAGAACCTAAGTTCTCCCAATGAGAGTCCAAAAACCAATTTTATTTGAACAAACACGAGGTGCAGAATGGAAAAAAAATAGGACTATATGAAAGACTCAGCTATATATTTCTTCTTTAAGTACTACAGAGCACATGCACACCACTTTAATGTGGTCTTTTTGTACTTGAAGAGTTCTTTACTTAGAATGATGGACAAAAAAAACCGAACCAACCCTAAGTTTTCAAGTCCTACTTTTCAAGTGAGTTGACAAATTCCTACCAGTACTGAAAATTAAAGAAAAACAGCAGAGAGAGAACAAAGTCAAGAGTATCATGTAATGGCACTTACAAGATAGTCTTCTAGCCTTCCACAAGCAGCAGCCTAGAAACATCTCTGCTATAGAAATGGTTTCTGTGCATTTAGCAATGCCCTACTGGATTTCTCTTCAGCCCCTGCCTGAATTCATGCGAACCTTCAGTTCACATGTCTGCTACAGCTCAAGGAGTGGACGCAGGTCAAGTACCTGTTCCATTAAATCCTCATGCTTGCTCTGAAACTTGATTGTGGTTTCATTTGGTATTTCTTAGTTCTGGCTTCTCTACTAGCAGAGACAGTGAATAATCTGTCCTTTACTATCCCTTTTATACCACTCAATTTACAGGCTTCCATAATCCCTGATCTCCATTACCTCTTTTCCAGAGTGAAGCTCCAGCTGTCCCCTAGCTATTCACTGTTCAGAAGCTATCCCACACCTCTAATCACGCTGCTCCATGCCTTGTCCCCTTCTCTGAACCCTTTCCTTTCACACCCTTTGAAGTGAGGGGATCAGAAATACTAGCAGTACTGAAGATAAAAGCCACTTTGGATGTATACAGTGTTTTTTATTCAGTTCTGTTTTCCACTCCTGTCCTATAAAAAACCTCCAACAATTGATTAGTTTTCCTGAGCTCTTAGAGCCTAAAACTTCATTTCATAGCTGCACTGGTCAGTTCAGAGCCCATCATTTTGTTTGCAAAGTCAGGACTGTTCCCTCCCACATGTACCACTTATATTCCATATGCTTGAATTTCACCCTGTACTGTACTGCCAATGAATCACCAAATCCTACTGCCAGTCTTCCCAGCTCTCCCTTCTCCTTACCAACCTGAATAATTTTGTTGAATCAGCAAAGTGACACCTTGTGTTTAATTTCCTTTCACAGTTTATTGTGAATATCTTGAAAGCTGAAGTCCCAGCCAAGTGGACTCTGTGGGGAAACTGCTTCATTCTGAACTTCAACCAAATTACTCTGCTTCCCACTCTCCCCTCAGGAGAGTTCCTTTTGTGTTATACATGTTGATAACCTGATTAGCCACCAGGGAAACACAATTAACTTTCAGGCGAGTAATACAGAAACTATATTAATCTCCAAATTAACATTTTCTGTATTCACAGTCTCTTCACACCATACGCCACTTTTAAAAATTAAATTTAAGGAAAATAAATTATTCTCAATTCTCCATAGTCTTATCTACTGTAAAAGTGACATTTTCCTCAGTTTTGATTTCTAGTTATTTATATTTCTATCCATATACACAGAACTAAGGTGTGACAGTAGCAGCTTCAAGAACTGTGGAGAAAAGCAAATTCTAGTAATTAGATGTGAAAAAGAAGAAAGCCAGTTTGTTGTGAGATTGCTGTTGGAAGACCAGCTAGTTGTTTGACTTGTAGAGAAGTAATCACCTTTTGACCTTGCTGGAAATTCAAGGGTCAAGAAAGAGAAGTACACATTTGGTACAATCAGGATCAGCTACCTACATAAGCATCTCCACAGTGCCAGTTGTGAAGATGGTAGGTAGCACGCCCCAAAAATTGGGTGCCTTTCCTACAATTCCCAGCTCTTGCAGCCTTCTCTCCCATGTATTTACCCCAATGGGTCTTAAGTCTTTAACACCTGTGAGTCTGACAAACAATTACACACAATCTTCCATTTAAAATAAAGATTATCTGAGCCTGGGCCTATTCAGTGCACCTCCTCCCATGCAATACGAGTGAACCAGCAGATACTCTAAGATGGTAGGAATTAAGAACAAAAGAAGAAAAAGTCTAAACACCAAGGCATCTAGACATGCCACTGTGAAACAAAACAAATTAAAAAAATAAACAAAGGCAAACAAACAGGAAAAAAACCAACAGCATCAAAAAACCCAAGAAGCATGTACTTGCTTCTGCCTCTTAATGGCTTAGCACTATGGCTTGCACTAGTGGAATAATTCAGTATCTCCACCTTTGTCACACATCTTAAGATATATGAAAGAGGCCCTTTTTTTCATTATTATTATTATTATTATTATTATTATTGCATTTCTGTATCTGTGCCACATCAGAAGTTTAAACACATCCACCTTCACCAAACAAAATGATGTAGGGATCCACAGACCCTCAAAAATGTAAGCTGAAGGCTTCCTTTTTAAAAGAATTAAATGGATCACTCAGATTTATTCCTAAATTAAATACAAATTTTACTTTATATGTTTATGTGCCACATTTGTGTGTAAGTGCACACATTCTGGGCCTCAGTAATCCAACAAAAATGAGATGAGAAATATTAACCTCCTGACAGGCAGCAGACAAGTGTATTGTCAGTGACACGTTCCATCTACAAACAGCAGCTGCTGACAACTGATTCCTACAAGCTGAAAGCCTAGAGACATCAAATTAACCCTTCTTTTTGAAGCATTTATTTTCTGAACTGCAAACTCACCATATGCAAATAAGGCGTTTTTTATTTTGGATGAGAAATCTCAATCATTATTTCATAAAAATGGAATTACATAATTTTGATAAAAATAGGAAATACAACATCTTTACTTCTCTCAGGAACTTTGGCTATAGTGTAAAATCTCATAGAATCAGCCCCTTCCTCTACCACCTGAATCATTTATCTAATCCACTCCAATTACAACAGCAGCCTGTGGTATTAGAAAGTCTCTTTGCAGATGTATCTCCTGGCCAGCTGAGATGTCTCTTCCTTCTGGAGCTTCCTTCAGCCATGTGGCCTACAGTTGTTCAGGGAATTCTTTTTAATGCTTCTACTGAATTCCCATGTTCAGGGCAAAAACCAGCACGATGCGTTTCTCTGGCACTCCTCACCACCTCAGCATAGCTGTTTCATCAACAGTTCTGGAGCGCTTCTTGATATTGAAAAACAGTCCTTAAGGGATGTAACTTACCATTTTGTTGGGAATAATCTTCAGGAAGTTTAGTTTTGTAGGTGCAATAACAAAACAAGCAGCAGGAGGGCAGTTCACCAATACACAATAGACCTGACTGCTTTACTGAGATTGTCTGTAATTATTCTAGAGATTCAGCCTGGTGGTATTAATCAACACCAAGGAAGGACCACAAGATCACGGAGCTGCACTTTATCTTGACCTAGACAGATCACCTCCAAGTAATAAAAGCAGGCTTAGTTCCTTTGTCCATGTAATTTCTGCCTTACTGATAACGCTGTCAAAGCCCATGTCATTTATGGTTGCTACAGATGCTACTTGGAGATACAGTTGTCAGTGAATTGACTGATAACTGCCAATAAACAGGCAACAGGGGCTAACAATTTTTATCTATACTGCCTTGCACTGCAGATTGAAAAGCACTGCACATGGAGTGAATATGAACTGGCTTTATCCATACACAGTTAATCTGATAAATGAAATAAACCAGCTAAAAACTAACTTCAATAAATAATTCAATAAATTATTTTGTTTCAGGTTAGACCAAACTTTGTAGTAAATTGCATTTCAAAACAGCACGAAATAACTGGAAAAGAGGAAAAAAAAAAAAAACAAACCACACACATATTATTGACTGCTGCTTCTCTTTAAGTCAGTGAGAATGGCATGAGCACACCATATTTTCAAGTGAAATCCAATAAAATTCTCATTATTATAAGACTAGGTAACAATCCTTAGAAAAACCATAGAAGCTGGTAAAACTTAGGCCATCCATTGAATCAGTATTCAGCACTGCAGCAGAGACAGGTGCCTATCAAGGCTATATGGTGCAGAATTGTTGGAAGTGTTGTATAAGAGAATGATGGGGCTGAAGTCTCAGTGGTTCAGGTGAAAGTAGGCAGAAAAGGGAACAGATGCTATGAAATATTATCTCCATGTTCTCACACAAGTGCACATTCAGAATTAAGTAGCAAACCATTAATTTATTTTTCTATTTTTTAGTGCATGCAGGAGAAAGACCTACGAAAGTTGAGTCCTTTCCAATTGCACTGAAGGCAATGGGAATCAAAGTTTTTAAATACCTGAGCAGGATCATGACACTCACCCCACATACACTAATTTTTAAGTGCTGTTTTTACAGTAGATTAAATCAGATTCTTTACTAAACTAATTCAGTCTCTGTTCCTGCAATGCAAAGATGAGAATTTTAATAACATTTAAATATCCTACCACAGCAGGTGAACCCTTTAGGAGCACCTCCAATCGCAATAGATCAGGCACTATACCAAAGGCATAACCCATAAAGACTGTATGCAATCACACATGTATATATGTTAAGTATACCTATATGTATGTTATACATACATACATTTATATATCAAAAAAGACTATTCAATTTATTTGCAACCTCTGAAAGACTAATTGTGATCACTCAAAGGATATTTCGGTACCTAGTGTAGTGTCATTAAAATGGTAATGTGTGTTTTTCATATTTTCACCACTCATTTTTGAATAGTAGAGCCCTTTTATTTTTTTCTTTGCATTCTACTGAATTTTCATGGCAAACAGCCCAAGGTATAGTTTAGAGAAGGGGGAAAAAAAAAAAAAAAAAAAAAAAAAAAAGAAAATATCATGTGTTCCTTGATAAAACTGATCTAGTTTCTATTCTGGGAAGAATAGTTGCACTCCACTGACCAGAACAGAGGTAACCTAACAGGATTTTGCATTTTTGCCTTATTTTGTGCTTTGAAACATTTATTTTATCCAAGAGTTGTTAAAAAATAATAAACAATAGAGACTCAATTTTGGAATAATGCACTTATGCCACAAGTGCATGTATCTTACCATGAAGAACAGTAACAGTAAGAGGGCAGAAAATGTAACAAATGCTAGCAGCTAAAATTAAGTGTTTAATAATCACACATATGACAAACCTGACTATAGCACTGTGTCTTTATATTAAAAAAGAATAAACTCATATGAAGCAAGCCTAGGGACAGAACAGTATGGACACAGAATATTCTGTACACCATTAAAAATCAAAGTGGAATGACTTACCACTTCTTCATGGGTAGCACTTTCTACATTTATACCATTAACCTAAAAACAGATACGACAGGGAGAAAATGATTTGCAATGTGTTAAGTTAGCTAATGAAATCACCATAAAGGCAAGTATGAAATAAGTGTCCATGGAAAAAGCAAATGTTTACTGACCTGTATTATTGCATCTCCTATAAATAACATTCCTGTTTGGTCAGCTGTGGGATTACAGAAGGAGTACATTTTAATTGAAAGCAGTACTGAAAAATAATGCTCTTCCAGCAATTGGTTTAGCATGCTGTTTAAAACCTTCATTTAAAACTGATTTGACTGTGAAAATACCAATGGTGTCGCAATCAGTATTCATCCTACAAGGTAATAGATTCCTAGCAATTTTAAACAAATTAAGAGAGTTACTCTCCATGCACAAAGAACTTACTGAATACAGAAGACAAATGTCATTTCTCACTAATGAAGGATTTCATTAAATTATGTGGAAAGCGTGATTCACACTTTTCATTAGTCTTCCGCAAAAGGGAAATAGGAATTTCTGAACCTACTTAGCAATTCCTTTCCCCCTGAACAAATTTACAGGGACCACTATAATTAAACAGGTTGTGCCTAGAATTCAAAACAACTCTTTTATCATCAAGTTTGAGTTAGTTTTGTTTCTGAGCATAACAAAATACATTATTTCAGTCTGTAATTTGCATGTTTTCTGCCTTACAGAGTTAATAGGAATAATGTAATGAAACTGCAAACAATTCTGCACAGATACAAACAATGACATTTTTGAGGCGTATTGTCTCTTACGTTTTTTTACTTCTTAGTTGAATTTGAGGACGTTTATCTCCTAGAATGAATTGTTTAATTGAAAATAAGGCTTTGATTCTGCAAAGACTGATAGGATTAAGTAAGGCATATGAGTCTTCTACATGATCTTCTAGGATGACAGCTTGAGGCTTTGAAGAATGCGAGAAATATTAACAGATTATTTTGAGAGATGGAAATAGAGGTAAAAAAGAAAGAAAGAAATGCATGAAGTATTCTCCCCATTTCTGCAATACAGCTGTTGCCACTACAAATGTAGTTTTGGTACAAAATAGCTTTTTTAATATTAAACTTCTCTAATAGATTTTTTCATCACTTTTGGCAGACAAAAGATAAGAGTTCATTAGTCATCCTTTTATCAGTACTTGGGAAAGATTTCACTGTTCTTTTTAAATATCATACTACAAATTGTACTGAAGGTCTTTACGCCACTTCTCATACTGCTCTGTATTTAAAAATATGCACAGAATTTATTATAGCTGGTATATAAAGGACACAAATATGTACAGAAATGCATCTGAATTAAAGGAGTTCAAAAACATCACGAAGCAATGTGAAGTAGCCTATATTGGGGACGTACATTGCTAGAGGTGCTGAACATTAGCTTGGGCATCTCAGTCCTAAACTTCTGTTCAAGATGTTAGTAATACATATACCAATAGTGAAAAAGGTGAATAATTTTTAATTCAATGCTTATGTTAGGGCCATTGAGCTGCTTTAGAAAAGTGCAAGCACACTTGAATTGGGGATAGAAGTGGAGGGTGTGTTTGAAATTCCAGTTGCAGGAAAGTATAAAAGGATAAAATCAAAGGGTGCGTGCCTTGCCCATTGTGTGACTGACTCAGAGCTGAGTGGAGAGATTTTGAGTATATCTGCATTGGCAAGTGATGAGGCAGAACAGAGACAGATCAGGAATCAAAGCCATTTGTTCTGAGGTCTTTACACCCACACTGTACAGGCTTCAGGGATTTTTTTCAGATCAGTTAGACTGGTTCCTGAAGCCCTGTCTTGTTGGCTCTTCTGGCAGGCCAAAGCAGCTGTTGCCATTCGGAAGATCAGTTGGAAATAATGTTGAAAAAGAAGCACAATAAAAGAAAGAGATAGGGATGCAGAGATGAGTTTGGAAAAAAATTCTGTAAAAGGTGGAAACAGAAAAATGTAGGGCTGGTATGAAAGGAAAACATACTGAGCCAGAAAATGTTTGGGTGAAAGATGAAATCCCGCTGGAAGAGTGCTTCAAGAAGATCTGCAGGCAGGTAGATATCACCATTCTCCCGGCTGTTCAGCTATCCGTGACCCAACGCAGAATGACATAACAGCACAGTTCTGTAATCTTCCCTAAGTCTTCCGAGAAAACTTAGTTCTAACAAAAGTTATAATAAAAGATGTAGACTAGCATTCATACAACATAGGAAAGGTAGAATTCCAGACACAGGTAAAATTCTTGAGGTAGGGCTAGTTAAGAGCTCAAGGCCTGAGGAATAAAAGCAATGACATGAAAAGGTGTAAAATCCCAATGAAGAAAACCAGGTTGCTGGAAGATAGTAACTCAGCAGCACCAAAGACTAATCCCTTCCTGGGAGCAACGGAGGCTGAACCTTTCCCAGCTGACTGACAAGCCAGCAAAGACTCCTTGGTCATTCTACAGCAGTGATGTGTACTGCAATAGCCCCAGCTACCTACTGTGTGTGTTAGCCAATACATTTTATAATTTAAGAGCACAAAACAAGTATATCCTGCTTGCAGAGTCTCTACGCACAATCAAAACTGTCCAGATAAGTAAATGAGAGAAGGAGCATTAAATGGTTGATACCAAATGCTCTATGAACTGAAACAAAGCACAGAAAATGGGGACAATCAGGGCATCTGCTCCACAAGAGCACTATGCTGCTAACTAACCCCGTAATGTCGACACCTCCATGGCGGCTGCCACCACAGCCAGTGACTGTACCCTGGCAAACTGGACATACAAGTCTGTGATGAAACACTGGTTTTAGCCAATTGTCTATAATTTTAAATCAGTGATTATTGCTAACAAAAATATCCTTCACAAATAAAATTGTAGAAGACATGAATACGATGCACAAGTTACAATACAGTTTACAGGTATAGTAGAAATAAAGTGACTGGAAAAATTCCTTGGAAAGAGACAAAAACGCAGTCTTGTTCCTCCAAGACATATTTTAAACCTGAAGATATCTACTGATGTTTTCATTAAGTCATATGCTCTCTACATGAAAAAAATGTTATCTTTAATCAAAATGTTCCAGGCTACATGGGACTACTTCTCCTACTGGTAACATCCTCATATACAAAGGTGCCAATGAAAGGCTGCTCTGCAATTATCAGTCACTATGTGTAAAAGGAATCAGTACTAAAAACAAAACACTTGAGAAAGAGCTTTGGGATGTGAAGGATTGTATAACCTTATTCAGAGAAACATAAACATAACATTTTTAGAATCCAGTATGCCTCTTGAAGTTTTACTAGAAATATTATTTTAATAGCAGTGAATTGAGTATGGCCAAAAAAAGACTTTGAAAGTAAATAAGCAGAAAGTAGTTATATGCAGTAATGTACCAGACTGTAAAAGAAAATGAAGTGTGTGTTACAACAATTAGTGCTGTATTATGTTTACTCTACATCTTAATTATCTTTAAAAAGGTTTAATATTAATTAAATTCACAAGTCGTACCAAATTAAAAGGGAAGCACCAGGGAAAACCAAAGTGGCTTATGTTGTGGAAATGATATGAAAATATCTATTTTTAAAAATCTTATTTCTGAAAACATTAGATGGCAAATTTTCCCAGAAGCAAATGACCCATCATTCTAGGCATTAAAAATAAGTAAATAAATAAACCAGACTGGATACACCCATGGGTACTGAGAGAG
>NW_008626035.1:0-6728 GCF_000691845.1 Merops nubicus
GGGATAGGCAGTCTCCGGCAGTACGGCAATGACGTGGTCGGCGGCAACGCCAGTAGTAGCCACAGAGAAGCATCCACTTTGTCTTGCTTCAAAAGCCTGCCTGCCAGAGGTCAGCAGGTCTTTCTTCTGAATATAGGAGGAAGGAGACAGTGAGACATTTTTCAATATCAAGGGCTTGCACACCAGTGTGGGGAGCAAGGACCAATGCAGGGACTTCTCCATTTTATTAAGTGCCTGCTTGATAAAGTCACAAAAGTCACAAAGAAAACCCATTGCAAAGCAGACAGTTGAACTTATTTCTCCCAAGCCTCAGAGTTATTGTCAACTGCAAGGATAAGCACTGAAAATGCCCATGGACCTCAGTACTCATTTCCAGGCAGAGCTCCCCCATGTCCCTGTATGTTAGGAAATATTGTAAGCTCTTCATGGTATTTCTGTTTGGTGCTGGTATGAGAAAACACAACTGCAAGGACATCTCTACAGCCATTTCAGGCTGTTCCCTCCATGGGGAAAGAGGTGTGTCAGATTTAGGAAATTTAGGATATCGTTTCTCTCTAGGCATAGTAGACAGAGCACACCAGGTGGTGTCCCTGCATTAGGACCTCCATGGCTGAACTAGGACTGGGTTGAACCTAGCACCATGTTGACCTGATCATTTCTGACTCATTGACAGATTTAGCTGTGACTTGGAGGAGCATCAACATTTTCCATGGGCCATTGAAGTGCCTAGTGGAGGTCTTGCTTTGCAACAATATTTTACTGACAATCTTGTTTTCTAGAGACAAGCTGACTTCAGAGGCCAGACTAATATCCAGACAAAGATAAAAACCATCAGTGCCAACCAGAATTAACAGTGACTGGGAAAAGAAAACCAGTCACAACGTTCCAGCATCTAAAATGCAATTACAGGACAGTGTGCTAGAAGAATTATTGGAGCAACCTAGTGAGTCAGAGAATAGACAATGCAGCATTTTCGTTTTACTTTTGTTTAATACCTAGAGACTTATTTTATTAGGCAAAAAGGCCTCCTTGTTTATAATTCTGATTATCTTTCATTCCCTCCTTGGAAAAAGGAAACATTTGGGAAGAAAAAAAAAAAAAAAGATTATGTCTGGACTCAGCATTTACAGTGAGTGGGCTGAGCTGATGGTCCTCTTTGTAGAATGAAGAGGCAGACAAAACACAATGAATATCCAGGATGGCTGAAGTCCAAGGTATTTTGGACTCAGAGACAGGAATAAGCCTTTAATTGATATTGAAAAATAAACTGGGCAGAGAAGAAGAATAAATAATAAATACGCCTTGTGGCAGCACAGCAAGAGACTGCTTGTTTGTCCGCTTGCTTCCAAAGTGGGCCGGTACATCGTGTTCTCCTCGCAGAAAGTTCCGAACGACGTTGTTTGGACTGAGAAATCTAAATCCATGTTTCTAAAACAAACCTATCTAAATATTTTTATCTTAACAGCAGCACAAGAAAACCCAACGTCTTCACTTTCTACACACTAGTGATGTGTTAATGTTGTTGTTATTAATGACAGCTGCTCTTATTAGCAGTGATGGCAAAGACCGTTCATGAGCACTGCAGCTCACCCGCACCCAGTGACAGACCATCCTTGCTCCAAGCAGACTGTAGCGTCTAGATAGGATAGGAAGTGTTGCCCACACTTTAAAGATGAGATAGTAAAGTTATCATTAGCACCAAAGGAATTTACAAATTTGCAGAATTTTAAAAAAAAAAAAAAAAAAAATGACTTGACCTTCTTACTTGAAGCAGTAAGTGGCACTTGCGTCTCAGTGCCACGATGCTAATAGACACAATAGTATTTGTATGCATGTCTAAACAACAGTTCCAGAGCTATTGTCTTTAGATGCAATAAAAACTTTGTAAAGTTGACCCAAAGCACCTAAATTGCTTTAACAGTGAAAAATATAAATGGACATCTAGTCTTTCCACCAAAGAAGCCAAAAGATAAACCTAAATCTAACTCTACAGAGTCTTTAGGCTCCCTGTAGAGTCCAAGCTGTGTTCAGAAGAAATGTCATTTGCTGCTTAACTACCTCTTCATCACACAAAATGGTTGCAGCAGCAAAACTGAGGTAATCTAGTTGGTAGGTTGAGGAGTGATGGTGAAAAAGTATCAATACTCAAGTGTGTGTTTATCTCTTATATTTCCTGAAAGACCATTTTCTATATAGTTATGGAAGTTCATCTGCTTCTTAATAAAATCTGTAAATGAATAAGAAAAATTTCATCTTCCTTATTAAAAAAAAAACAGTAAGATAAATAATTTATTCTGAGCATTACAGACGTAAAACCAAAGAAGAATAATTTATTAGAGATAGATCTTTGGAACAAAGAACCTTTATCTTGAAACACATGCTGTATTTTTCCTATTAAATATTTAGCAAAAAAATTGTTTCTATTGCTATTTTTTTTTGTGCTTTATGAAAACTGTTTTAAGATTTTTAAAATTATTAGTGAAAGCAATTAGCAAGAAGCAAACAAAAGATCCATAATCTTTTGACTTATTTTCTTCATAATGTTCACAGAGAAAGTCTACATGTATAGATTATGAAAGAATCTTGATAAAATAAAAAATAACACTAAACTTTTTAAAAGAGAATCATTTTTGTTCATGAAGACTTCTGTATGTGTGTGTGAGTAGGCTAACAAACCTGTTTTTAAAGATTTCCACAAGCTCTCTCCAGAAATGACATCTTTTTTTTTTTTAAGAGCTAAGGGTGAGCTAAGCCTTCCTTTACATCTAGAATGGTAATTTTATAAGGAAAATTGCTTTTCAGGATAATAGGATGACAAAAAAAAAAAAAAAAAAAGAAGGTTCATGTGCATACCAAGAAGCATCTTGTTATCAGAAATGGACTAATGTACCTGAGACATATCTGGGATAGAGGTTCATCTCATTTGCTTTCAGACATCTGAAAGTTAGCTGAGGCGGCTAAATTCTGTCTATGACCAATGGAGGGAGACAAGAGTTGTGGGCTGACAATTCATTCTGTCCTCATTTACTGCCTGTGATAGATGGGAATTGCTTTCTTCAGGATATACGTGCACTCTTCACTTGGTTATAGCTGGAGCCCGGGTAAATATAACTGCCAGACGAACCCTGTTCTGTCTGCTCCTCTAGTCATTTCTTGTGGCAGACAGGAACCTCTGCCTATTTCTAGCATGGAAAATTGATTACCAAAGCTGACTGAACAATGAAACAAGATGTTGCTTTGATATGTACAATGATAAAATCTCGTTAAGGTTTTCTGTCTGTGGACACGAGTGAATGCATGTGTTTTATTTAGATGGTAGCAATTTCCACTGATGTGTTCAGGGCACTGCTCAAGTGCACTTTTCTTTAAAACACTGCTTTTTTGCCTGTTACCTTAGATTTATGACAATTGGATATGTTGCTTATTTTTCTCATTTTTCACCATATGAAGTCGTTGAATTCCAAGGACTTTACATCCCTGATGTGATCCTTGTTGAGGGCAACAGAGAAATAAATAAAAATGTCCTATGCCCTAAGTTGGAAAATTGCAGATAGCCTTAAAATACAGGGAAAAGCTCTTACACTTGGAAAGAGAAGCTCTTCTTCAGAGGATCACTCCGAATCATTTAGAACTTCCCATCTTACAATAGTTCACACAGGCCACGTCTGCCCATTCAGATCATCTTCTCCTCTGAAGAGGAAGGTGTTTTTTTCAGAAGAGAAGCTGTAATAAGCTCGCAATTCACAATTGTGAAAGACAGGAAAAGAATCTGCCTCACTGCTGTTTGTTTTTATTTTGTGCAAATCTTTTTTCTTTTTCAGGCTTCGTGCAAACGGATCTGGAGAGAAACAATAGCCATCTGGTTAAGCTTGCAACTTCTGGTGCCATGCAATAGTGACAAAATCTCAGCTTAAAAAACAAAACCAGAACTGTAGCCTTTAACTTTACGGAGTTCATGTTCACTAATCTATGTTTAATTCTTCCTGTGTTATCTGGCGAGTCTGCAGCTAGCTGCTGCTGCTCAGCTGTCTGGGAGATGGTACCAGGCTGCGGCAGTGGAGTTATTGCAGAGAGAGTCCTCTCTGATGTGGTGTGAGGTCACCACATTTCCACCCTGCGGGCTTCTAAAAATGCTTTCCTTAACAAATGTGCTGAATGAGAAGCACTTCTGCTTCCATAGATCTCAGCCAGGATTTTTGATTTGCAAAGAGAAAGAATACTCTAATTGTCATTCAATGACATGGGCAAGGACAATCAGGCAAAGACAGCAGCTTATAGTCTGTGTACATGTATCTAGAATGATAATGATATTTACAAGGAAAATTTCATAGAATCATAGAGTCATTAAGGTTTGAAAGGTTTGAAAAGACCTCTAAGATCATCAAGTCCAAACATCACCAAACACTACCATGACCATTAAACCATGTTCCCAAGTGCCATATCTACATGTTTTTTGAACACCTCTGGGGATAATGACTCCACCTGGGCAGCCTGTTCCAATGCCTTATGTCTCTTTCGGTGAAGGAATTCTTCCAAATTAATCCATTTGACACAGGATTAAGGAAAAATCTTCCTTTGACACAAGATTAAGGAAAAGAGAGGGAACATATGCATTTTAACTATCTGATGAGAAACACACATGAGTTTTGGACTACTGGATAGTTTATTTTTAGCTATGTCTAGCCTATGTAGAAGAAGATAAACTACTACCTGAATTTTTTGCTACACATTCATTTCGTTATCTCTCAGCTTCCCTGGCAGCTTTCATATGAAAACTCATTAAAGTTTCTAAATAAAAGTCTCGAGCATCCTTTGTGTGTAAAGAACTGGTCATATACTAATGTATGTGTCACCTGGCTACAGTACCATTACAACATCAAGTATTGTACTCCCACACTGATTTCCAGGAACATAGCAAAAAATTCGTACCTATCTGTACTTTAACATTTTTCTTCTGGACATTTTAATTCCTTTTTTTTCAATATTTTCTTTATTTTCCTCTATTTTGGTACTCCTGTTGCTTGTATGAGACTAAGTTAACTATTTTAGTCTTAAATGCTTATGAAATCATGAGTTGTCCTGGAAAAACACATATAGAGACATTGGGTCATGACAGGGTGTGATGGAGGCATTCACTCACTGTCCACTGAGAACTGACTTTAGAGCAGATTAGATGGGGGACTGGGATCAGCTCAAGCCTGCTAGCAGCAGGAAAGCACATCCAAAAGTCAAATTCATGGCATTCTAAAGTTCACAGGAGTATACATGTACATGTACACCTGGGTTTCTGCCAGTGGATGACCTTACTTATAGTTTAGTATCCTTTATGAAATTTTAATGTCCTTACAGAATAACAGCTGCTATTCCTTGCTGGTCACTGAGATTTCAAAATGGTATTTTGGTTTATTTATTTGGTTAATCTTCCTAGTTAAAAGGTCACTGTTCGACTAATGTACCTCCCCTTCTCTCAAAACAGCATGAAAAGCCCTATAAACTTACTAACCAGCTGCAGAGAAAGAGGCAATAAATGACAGCCATGACTATTTCCAAATCCTCTCTTGCTTTGTATTAGCCTAAAGCCAATAACAACAAGCAATTCAATGTGGATGGTATTATGGTAGGCTAGAAACAACTGTTCTAGTGGGCTGAGTCAGATTTTTAAGTTCTATAAATGAGGTAAATCTAGTGACTTCAGCAGAGTGATGTTGGTACCCTCTGAAGACTTGGGCTGCTGCGTTCCTTTCTTTCCTTATAACTTCCTTTTTAAATGGCTTGTAACTGACTCATGTTCTAAAGAGAGAAGGGAAGTAACAGTCAGCTGGTTTTGTTGGATAGAGTTTGTGCCAAAGCTATTACTCTAAAGGGTCTGCATCAGTAAATTTGTGAGAAGTTAATTTTAAGCAGTTACTACTGATGTCAAGCTTTTTCTACCACTTTCCAGTAAGTAAGGACAGATCCCTTGTAAGCAATCTAACAAAGTTTCAAGCTATTATTTTAATTAAATAAACATAAATTTTGGAGATAATAATGTAAGTGATAAATATCCAATTTAAGAGTGGCCAAGTATAAATGTTCCTTGTCATTCAGAAAGCTGAAAGGCTTGCCAAACAACTTGTTATTAGTACAGAGGTGGGATCTATTTTCACAGAAGACATCTGCTTAAAACAAACAAACACCCCTGCTCTCTTGTACCAAATTCATACGTTTGGAAACATTTTTATGTCAGTATTAAAAAAAACATAAAACATTTCTAACAGCAGTAACTTATATCTGTTTACTTATGTATGATTTACTGTTATAGTCCCTGTGATATGATTAATAAAAAACTTTAAAGTGCAACCACAACCATTTGTCATTGCACGAGGCTAAATATTTGCAAATGATACTGAGGGCCTTAAATGTCCAGGTCATTTCTGAGAATAGGATTTCGGCACCTGACTTGCCTGTATGGATTTGGGTTGCAGTTTGGTCTTGGCATCTTAAGGACAGGACTCTCAACTAACCAGAACAGAATGGCATCTAAACACATCTTGGTCATGAGAACCTATAGTCAGATGGTAAACCTGTGCAACTGCAATTTTAAAATCTTTTATGTAGCTTTTCATAGGATAATTAAAGTGGGAAGGGACCTGAGCTGGTCTCAGTTGAACCTATTACTCAAAGCAGCTTGTTCAGGGCCTGATTGAGTCTCAGACTTCCAAAGATGGATATTCATAGAATCATAGAAT
>NW_008626036.1:0-7823 GCF_000691845.1 Merops nubicus
TATTAATGTTGTGACCTTCTCATAGCAAACCCAACATTCTTACTCTTAGTTCCTGTGTCATATTGGTTTCTTTTTCTACACTGTAACTTGGAAATGTTGCTGGAGTGCCCACTGATACAGAAATGAGGCACCATTTCTGGTGGCCTTAGCTTCCAGCACCCTTATGATGACATGTCTGTGGTTGCATCAAGGCTCATCAGGTGTGTCTCCTTTACCTCTTCCCTTGCAACAGTTAGGGTCAGAATAACCTCAGGCCTTGCTGTGTACCGCTGAATACAAGTTTCAATTTGCTCAGGTTGTGCAGTAATTATCACTCAGAATTTTCAGGGAAACGCACTTCCGCTGAAACGGAAGGTTAACTTCTCATAGCCAGGAACATCCTACTTCTTTTAATATACAGAGTCCTGGAAACAAAGCGTAATATATAAACTGTAGTAATTAACACCTCTATCAGTGTTCATGCATCCACTTAAGCCAGTATTGCCTGGACTGAAATAGTTCTGAACACAGTCTGTTCTGCCTTAAAGCATCTTTCATTCACACTTGGCAACACCCTTATAAATTCAGAATGCAGTTTGATGCAATGCAATAAATAAAAAAAACAAACTTGTAAAAATAGCTTGGTGGTAATTAACTTTCATAATACTTGGGAAGTATCAGGCAGAATTTATGTCATGCAGCAATGTGGAAGGAAGTGTTACATAGGTCCACACACAACGAGAAAACAACACAGGAACCAGGGAGAGGGGGGAGGGGGAAATCAGAATAAATCTACCATGAACTTCATAACCAGAATGAAACTAACCTTGCTGACAGTGTTTGCTCTACACTAAGTCAACCCAGCTTCAGTCTGCTGGTAGGAAGTGGAATTAGGTCAAGCTCTGACGGGAGTTTCAGTTGCCAGCAGGACCTTTTCTTACCTGTCATTCGTCACAATTCCCAATACTCATTACAAGTCACAGAACTCAATCCTCCCCACAGCACAGCTTTTTTTTTTTTTTTTTAAATGCACGCTGTCATGCACCAGGACAGTGTTGAGATGTACTCTGATTAATACAACAGGTAAAGGAGGAAAAAAGAATTACCAAGTAACAGCACACCCCTAAGCCTTGTGTCTACTTAGCCAGACCTAAGCAAGAGGGAGATTTCACATCATTAGACTTCACATACCCAGGTATGCTAAAAAACAAGACTCATCCTTCATAATGTAACAATAGTAAAGAACAGCATTTGAATGGGATGTCGAGTTTGCATTGCCACAGGACTGTGAAGTTGAGTGCATAAACCACAGTCAACAGCTCTCAGAAAAACTGAAAATTCAATTTGAGCAAGATCTGAATTTCAGATGCGAGTTATAGACAACTTTGACAAAGCTTTTCCAGCAAGGCATTGGATTCTGTCTTCAAAAGTCCACGTTTCCCCAGCATTAATAGAAACAGAATAGTCTGGTAGCAGAATGAAAACCCATATTCCTCCCACCAGCACAATTCCTAAAACAGCTGCATTTAGAAAGTATTCTAATATATTTCTGAACCTGCAACATGCTGCACTGCTCTGACATATCAAGGATACGACAGCATCAATACAAACTCTTCACATAGCCTATTTGAAAAGAGCAATAATGAATAATGTTCAGGTTACTTCTGACAGGCACAGCCCCTGCAGAGCAGATATTGTTTATAGATGGATTTACTTTGGTATTAAAACGATAAGTTAGAGCATCGACCATGAGAATGATTGCAGGTTGAACACTCCAACAGGTACGAGAAGTCAGCCACTGGCACTAAGATACAAGCATTATCATGCTTAGAAATGAAGCAGTTAACACTTTATTGCTCATTTAACTATAAAATACATAGTTAACAAGCAAAAGAAACCCAACTCTCAGAGAGGAGAAAACACCAATTGTTTAAAAACAGATGACAGAAAGGAGAAGCCTGGGATTTTATTCTACACCATCCCGTACTCAGTGTTTCCCACTTATGTAAATCCATTGCTCTTTCTGCACGTGCTTGGCCTCTTCAGGAAGTTACCAATTACCTTCCACAACCATCTTTTCAAAAAGCACTCCCCTTTTCAGCTAAACCAAGTATGAGCATGTGAGCAGAACAGTCATGCTAATTTTCCATTGCCTGTAAATTAAGGTTCACAGTGAGAAGTGGACTAGGTCTGCCAGGCGTACTTCCCCCTCAGGAGCCACAGTCCTCAGGCACGCAGGGACAGCTGAGGACTGGGGGGCTACGCTCATACCCGATGTCTGTGTCCTTTAGAAAAAAGCTCCTCCACCTACACCAGCCAGGTTGGCTCAGGCAAAGAAACAACACGCTCGAGGTTTCTCATACGCTAGGCCAGTTCATTTCACACTAGGGCCTGAGGCTGGGTATCTTTATGTCAGTCAGGTTTCTGCCACTCCTGATCCACTCACATTAATAAAGCTATTTCATGGAAGCCAAGCCTTTTCTTTAATTCCTTCTAATAAAGAGAAACCAATCAAGGATTGCCTACAATACTTTGCACAGAGAACGGTTGTAAATACTCTTTCACAAATTAGAAGCAACAGAAAGGAAGAAGTATCAAAAAGGCAAGGAGAAGTCAATCATACCAGCTCCACCACCTGATGGGCTCTCTGGCTAAACTGTCTAGTATATCAAAAATACTTAATAATAAAAAGTTTTTTGGTTCTTTACTGGATTGAAGTGGGAATAAGAAGAGGGAAAAAAATATTCAGCAGTATTTGCAGTCAGTTAGGATGAAGACTGCATGTACTCTGGACAAGGGGGGAAAACAGCCACCAGGACCAGAATTATTATTTAAAGGCAAATTATGGCTTATCAGAAAACTATATGTTGAAAAGCAAGTAGCTGCATTAAGTGTTTCATGTCAGACCATAGCTAGTAGAGAGCTCTGATCTATTGTGTTCATCTCAAGGAGAGACATAACAGTTGTTTAATGCAAATCTGGCAATCTTATTTCTTTGAGCATAATTCTCATAAACACACACACCTCTGTAATTGTTCAGACAAATCTGTTTAGCACTTGAATAACAAAAAAGATAGGCCCCTTGAAAATTAAGCCAATCTAAACATACTTTTGAATTCAAAAATACCCAGACAAGTAGGAAAATCAGGTTTTGTGCCATTAGTGTGAGGTTTGTATCAAACATTTAAAAATAATTATTAACTACTATTCTAATTGGTATAATTATTAATAAGTTTTTTCATGCTGAGGATAATTCATCTGAGAATAGTGAGAACTGGCCCCTTACAGCACATTTTGAGTGTCAATAAATTTTATTGTAGTAGCTTTTTCTAATTTTAGCCATAAGCATGTGTGTGCCTTGGTTGGCCAATACACGCATTATCACAGCCTCAGAGTTTATGCTAAGAACAAAGCTTTGAACCTCAAGTGTTCTTGAGGTTCACTAAGAATTAAGTACTTTTGGAGCTGGTAGGCTGGTTATTTATATTGCATGGAAAACCTCTTTGAACCACAGATATGCTGTGTCTTTAAAATACACAAGTAATACTACAGATTTCCGGGGCCTTCACCTGCTCTTTCAAGTGCTCTTCACAAAGCCTCTCTCCAATATACCTTTTTCTCTTTTTTTTTACCTTTTTTTCATCACTTCCTTGCCCCTACCTTTCTCCCACCATTCTCTAAAGAGAGGTTCCCTAGCTCACTTCCAGCTGAAGTATAACTTGTTTTGCTTCTCTTCTCATGTCAGACAGGGTATGTATTCTACGTGAGCATTTCATTCAACTTATCTTGCAGTATCAAAATATTTCTCTTGTGAACAAAACACTGCAAGGTTGAACATTAGCAGAAATTCTCATCTATGACACCACTGAAGACAGGTTGTCCTACTGTTGGAATGTTTTCTTTGAATGTATCCAAAGAAACAGCCAATTTCCCCCATTTTCAATTCACAACCCTTCACTCTGTTTCTCAGGAGTAATGTGATGTTTTGAGAAGCTAATAGCCTTCAGCCACCAGTTTCTCCAAAGATCAGGAGGAAAAACTGCACAAGAATAGCTGCCTTTGAGATTTTTTTTTCAGAATTTTTTCTTGTCTACTGAGAGAAATTATTGTGCAAGCAGAGGAAGACAGTGTTCCTTAATTCTAAAGGAGCTCAGTCCCTTTAGATCCTTTCCAAACCTCTTTAATTAACTCTTTTAAGTCTTGCTATGCATTGTGGTTTTAACAGGACTATATACATGCTTAAGTTAGTAGGACAAATCCTCTTTAACTAAATCAATTACATACATTCTAACTTAATTAAACATTTTTGTAGATAAGTATCCCAAGCTTAGTATTTTATATCATAGCAAAAATACCTATTTGGCAGCATTACATTACTGTAATTGACAGCTTTTCAAGGACATTATCCATTTACATACAGCTCAAGTATTTGACATGAGTTACACTTGACTTGGTTTTGTTTCTGAAGACCTGAAAGTCACTTATTAGCTATTCCTGTCAACAATTAGGATATTGACATATCATTCCAATATTTAAAATATAAGAAAAAAATTAAGGGAGACTAAGAAGTCTTTGCAGACACAAAACTTCCATTTCAAATGGAAAAAACAGGTCCTACATACATAAGTTTCTGTTAAATGGACAGGTACAGGTTTTGTTTTGTTTTGAATGTATTTTATTTTTATTACTCCAAAAACAGTATCCTTAAAATAATTTCAGGTATATATTTTTAATCTCTGGAACTTTCCTCGCCAATTCAAAACTGTAACTCTCCTATAACTGTCCTATTCAATCTTTTATTTCCCAGTCCTCCTATAGCTTTTAATTTTCTTTTGTGTTTTATATATTCTTAGGCACACAGTTAACAAGATTTACTTTAAAAAGACTGTTCACCATACATTTTTGTCCCCTTTAAGTCACAAAATAAACTGTCATATCCTGCTGTCAAGTTTACACCTCCCAGCATCTTAGCAGATTCTTTCAGAAGAATAATTTTTAATAAAAATGCACGAATTACTGTTTCAGGGGATATATTTCCATCTACTCACAAGGGAGAGCTCTCAACAGTCAGGCTGATACACATCAAAGTTCTCCCTGTATCACCTCCCAGAACTGCACCGTAGCCACGTGCAGCTTTGCATTCCATGCACTCACTTTTCACCAGCTCTAAATCAACTGGGAGAAAATCACTTAAACATGACTGAAAGAAGGGAGCCCTTTGCCTCTGTTCTCTGTTACGAGAATGTGTGCCTATCTGCTCGCCGACCTAGAGAACAGCCCTGGGGCAGCCAGCGGTTACCTCTGTCAAATTCTTGTTCCCGAGTCACACCACTCCTGGAAGCACAGCACACACTGGAAAGAGAAGCCACCATCGCAAACCTCTTTTGCCATATTTTAGCATATTATTCACACTTCACCAGCACATTTCATTGCAATTGAATCTTCATTTTACTGAATTTCACTCTCAAGGTAACTAAAATAATGGAACTAACTAGTGTGGTATACATTTCTGGTAACTTTGTTAACCACAACATGATTTGTGGATATTCACCACTGCCTGTGTATCGTATATGCATATGAATACTACGACGATTGTAACCATATTTATCCTAAAAATTTCAACTGGTACAAGAAACAGAGCAAATGACTATAACAAAAAAGTGCACCTTCTGTAGGAAAATGGATGATACCACAGGGGTGAGTCTTCTCTCATGTCTGTGTTTTATCAGGGGGAAAAAAAAAATGTTTATATTCTTCTGACAGAGTAGAATTAATGAATAAAGTCACTAAGTAAATTGCCTCTCAGAAACAGGCTTTATTGATTGGATTTAATATAAGAGAAATACATGTGGAGTGTCTTAAACGAAATTTTCCATCCTCAGAGATCACCACTGATAGCCCAGTTTATCATGGTTTCAATACACCCAGTACAGTAACAATACATTGGCTTTTGCCCATTTCCCAGCAACTGCTACATAACCTCATCTATGTCACTTTCAACACTGAGAGAATTTCAATCCAAGTACTACAGTCATCTTTTTCTATGAGTAATGCCTCTGATCCCAGGAAATTTAGTTATAAGGCTACAAGTTTTTCCCCTTAGCTTAGCTTCACCTCCAAGGTTTGATTGAATAATGTAACCATGCAGTTGGCAGGCAAAACAGCAGAAATCCAACCCAAGTAACCACACAGCTGTTGAGAAGCATTACAACTGAGGGGAGCTTGGTTGTGTTTCTGCTCCTTACTGACCAGCAATAGTTCATTGATAAAATGCACTACCTCTCATCTAACTAAATGCCAGCAGCATTCTCACTTCCCCTCCCCTCCTTCAGTCAACCCACTTCAGGAAGGGCTGAAATTTTCAGCACAGGATTAAGACAGCTTCTCAGGTAGCTTGCAATTATAGTATCACATTAGGTTTTTATTTTTGGTAATACCATTCAAAGCACACTCACAGTACCATAATCAAAATTAATACTAATTAGGTAATAATAAGTGCAACCTGTAGCATAGCAGGTGGATTAATAACCAGATGAGAAGCAAGACAGCTCAATGCCACAATGTCAACCTGAGGCCACAACCACCCCAGCTACCTATTCATTTCGCCAGGAAATACCCCACATGATCTTTGTTGCTATGAGAACTTGTTTGGAAATTTATTCAGAAGGAAAATAAACAGCTTTCTCATATGGCTTTTAATCCCCCAAGCACTACCAAAATGAGCTCTTTGATTGCTACTGCTGCTCCTAGATTTTTCTGGAAAATTCATCCTCAGAAAAAGACCGAATCCTTTTGCCTCTGTCCTCCTGTACACACATCAACTTCCAACAACCTTTTACAACCATATTAGTTTTGGGGTAAAATGCATCACATTCTCATTCTGTAAGAGAAATAGTGAAAGGAGGGATGACTAAGTACTTGAGCTGAGTTTCATTCTAAACATTAAGAAAAGCAAACACCCATACAAGTAAAGTATAAAGCCTCAGAACTTGAGAATATAACACCTTCTTGAGCTTCAAGGTCCAGCAATCACACATTTATCCACCTCTACAAACTGGACCCAACTAGAACAAGTCACAAAAATTACATCATAAGATGCAACTAATGATGCTTAAATTGCTTAAAGAAATCACAAATGAATTGTGCTCTTAAAGCTTACTTGTAGGCAGGCCAGCTGAGTGACCAGCATTTGCTTGGTCAAAACATTTGTGAGAGGGCAAAAGAAGTAGCTTCAGAACGGAAATTCTGTTTTGACAAAATGATACACTCTTCCATTCCATTGGTCACAGGCCCAGAAATGCAAACTGACGCTAGACAGGGTACAAAGCAGCACAGGAGACTTTCACATCAGCTGCTGGCAGCAAAGTAAAGACCACAGAGCTATAGCTGTATGAGAAGTTGATGTTTTTTGGATTACTTCCTCAGTGCAAATCTTTCCTCTTATTCCTCTCACAAACACAAAATAAGCTGTAGGGAAGCCCCTTCCTTATTAACATATTTCTTTAAACTCGCACTATTTATGCTAGCCCACTTTACTTATTCCATTATTCTGGTGGTAAATATAATTTTTTTCTTTCTGTTCCTAAGAACCACAAAGCACAAATCATGCTTACTGAAGTGGACACAGAACTTTTGCTGCTTCACCACTGAAGTCCATTTGCAGAGAAAGTGAAGGTGGCAGCTGTAGCATCCTAAGACTCAGCACATCTATGTAAAACTGCATGTTTATGCTATCACCAAAACAGAGAATTGAAATGCAACATTTAAGAAGTACTAAAACCTCATCCATGATCTCTCCTTTTGAGATGTTTTCTCTCTCAAATCATGCCTGACAAACCTGGTGG
>NW_008626037.1:0-1232 GCF_000691845.1 Merops nubicus
AAAGAAACAGTCTCGTCTGTTACAGTGCCACTTGTGTAATATGCATCACCTAACACACAGGGATCACCAGTCCCATGTATCACATAAAGCAGATGAGCTTGAACTTGGAGGAAACATGAACATGCCTTCCCTGTCCCAGGTATGGAGCTGAGTCTTGGCATAAGGGAGGTATCAGCTGCAAGGCTAGGAAAGGGTGGGAAGCCTGTTGCCATGCTTCGAGTGTGGCAGTCTCAGACTAACCAAATCCTGCCTCGGCTAGGCCAGGGTGGTCACACACCATACGTCCGGAACACCTTGTCACTAGGACTGTGGGACCACAGCCAGGACTGCTACTAGAGCTGCACTGACAAACTGCTGCACAGGGCAAGGAAAGCAAGCTACTTCCCTGCTCTTGTTAGTATCTGCTCCTCATTGTGCCTGCTGCATACTTCCACTAATTATCATTAAAAGCCTGGTGCTTAAAAAGACTCCAGAGCAAAATGGAGACCAAGCAAAGGTTCTAAGTATCTCCGTACTGACACTGATGCATTTGTATTTTCACTGAGTGAATCTGCCTGGTGACAGACCAGCTATCAACAAAAGAATGTTCCTTGTGGCTTCTTTGTGGCTTAATCTATTAATTTAACTCATTCTACCACAGGTTAATGAACAAAGGAGGAGAGAGAGAGATTTCTCATCTTGATGTTCTGTTTTCTCTATCAGAACAGGCTCCTTCTCTCATTTAAGGCAATATTTAGAAGATGGGGGCCCACAAGCTGGTGACCAGGATTTCCAATGCCGTTGGTATCCTGATGTGGAGGGATGTCTG
The DNA here is from genome assembly GCF_000691845.1 of Merops nubicus. Taxonomy (NCBI): domain Eukaryota; kingdom Metazoa; phylum Chordata; class Aves; order Coraciiformes; family Meropidae; genus Merops; species Merops nubicus. The sequence goes on from NW_008626037.1 coordinate 809, forward strand.
GAGTAGAAGGCAGCTGCCTTTACAGCCTGCCTGTAAAGAGAATGCAGTTAATGACAAAGTCTGAGTCACCAAGTACACCCTGCAGCTGTATGCCTGGAAGTCCTAGACCCAGCACTGGGTGAGGTGCTAGCACTGGTGAGGTGCTAAGCACTGGGCGAGTGTGGCGACCATCACCAGATCGATATCTGGTGTTATCTGGGTGCCCGGAGGAGCGTGAAACGGGGCGGAGGTCTCGTGGTCCCAGTCTTCTGATAGCTTAAGCCCAAAACAAAAGGAGCCACTACACCCCACCCGTGCAGGTGTAAAATCACCGGACTTTGCGGCATTAACTTGAGCAATACTATTGTCTATAGTCATCCCCACCCACACATACACCCCAGTGATGCAATGCTAAAAATCGAGTATAAGTATCACCCCAATATCG
>NW_008626038.1:0-4241 GCF_000691845.1 Merops nubicus
CAGCTCCCCTGGAAAGCATCACAGCTCTGGACAGACATTTCAAATAGTTATTTTTAAAATGACCATGGAGGTGAAGCCAGACTGACAGCATCTGATGTGTACTCGTTAGCTGAGCCTGGGATGACATTGCTCATGGCTCTGCCAGGGTAATAAAGGAACCAGCTAGCAAACAAAGCAGAAATCAATATGGATGAGTGTAATATTTTTCATAATGTCTTTATTGTGTACAGCCTTCCACACGCAGCTATTATTAGACACACTTTCTCTTTGCATGGAATGAAGAGATGGGAAATGTCCTTATCCACAACTGCCACGCCAAAAAAATCCTACATCGACTCCATCATCCCTGAAGAGTTTATAAATTAAACCCCAATAACACACTAAATAAAATACCCATCCTAACTGGTGGAGCTGGTTTCCCAGATGCATTCTGAAGCACCAGGTCCCCCTGCTGATGCTGGCAGGAGTCGGGCAGCCGTGGAGATCCACGTGGCACCGGGTGCCCCTGAGCTGCAGGGCAGGAAAAGGGCTGAGCCCCTGGGTGCTCGTGGTAGGAGCCAAGAAAGCAAAACTCCACTGGACAGGAAACTTGGCTAGCAAACACAGCAGAATCACATCCTTCCTGGAGGCATCCTCGCCGTGGAAGTGGTGACCCCAAAGGACCGACGCCGAGGAGAGCTGGGGAGTGCTGAGCTCAAAGGCTGGAGGCCAGCACCAAAACTGTGCTGTGCTCCAGGGAACTGTGCTGAAAACAGGGCAAACAGGGAGGGCTGATGACTTGCAATAAGGATCATCCGGCCCCAAAAGAGCTGGCACGGAGGCAGGAGAACAATCAGCTTAGGGAAACACCTCCAAGCTTCCACTGCCGCCAGCCCCAACCAGAGGTTGGTGCATCAGACACCACAGAATGGTTTGAGTTGGAATGGACCTTAAAGATCACCTAGTTCCAACCTCCCTGCCATGGGTAGGGACACCTGCCACTGGACCAGGTTGTTCAAAGTCCCACCCAACTTGGTTTTGAACATCCAGTGATGGAGCATCCACAGCTTCCCTGGGCAACCCATGCCAGTGTCTCACCAACCTCAAGGTGAAGAACTTCTTCCTCATTTCTAATCTAACTCTACTTTCTTCCAATTTGAAACCACTACTCCTCATCCTATCACTATAAGCCCTTGTAAAAAGTCCCTCCCCAGCTTTCTTGCACAAATCATAGCATCATTTACATTGGAAAAGACCTTTAAGATTGAGTCCAACCATTAACCCAACATGACCAAGCCCACCTGGTGTACCTAGCAGAGCCACGTCCATGCAGCCTGGCTTCCCACAGCAAGGAGTGCAGCACGAGGAGCTGGAGCCCCAGGCTTGGGGGGCTGTGCTCCCCAGGGTCTGCTGTGCACCAGCCTGCTCTGCAGACTGGTATTTATTTGAGCCCAAATGTCTGCTCTACCCTGGCTCCCCCCAGGCTGGAATTATCACCAGGGCCACTCCAGTTGGCATTTATTTCTTGTAAAGCAGGAGCTGCAGGATAAGCACAAACCCATCACAATTCCCATGCAGGAGCACTGGGCAGCAGAGACACCACAACAGCCACGTCCCCATCCCTGCTGGGGATTCCCACCATGCTGAGCAAGATCAATATCTCCTGGTATTGATTAAGTACAGCAAAAATCACCTTAATTACTCACACCGAGCCAGGGCCCCGCCAAGGTTAGAGTCAGCTGCACTCCCAGGCTTGGTGCACAGCAAAGCTCTGAGATATGAAGGTGAAATCACTGACAGCACAGGCTCTGATGCAAAGCAAGAGCAGTTACCTGCCGGGCTCAAAAAGTCCCTGCCACCCCTGTGTCACCTCCTGACAACCCTGCCCCAAGTGCTTTGACTATTTTCTGGCACATTGCATGAACTAAGTGCAACACTTTCACAAGGTGCTTCAATCTATGAGCCTAAACCCACCATCAAAAGGAATCCAGCCACCTCAGGAAACCTGGCTGGATGCAGAAAGGGCTTTTCTATTTTAAGATAATCTTGTCCTGCTGCTGCCAGGGCAGTGCTGGGCTGAGCTCACCTGCAAAGTGAAGCAGAGGGGAAAGATAGGGCTGCAGAGTCCCAGCCCTGACTATGAGCCAGCACCAGAGCTCACCAGACACCAGTAACACACCTTGCTGCTGCAGTTTGGTTTTACTTTACCCTGCTAAGGGTGCAAACGTGAAGAGAAATCGCTGCTGTTCCTGTGCAGCCAGTTGGGTTTCAGTACCTGCACCAGCACTGTTGGATTTAATAAGGGACAAAAGGAAAAGCAATGATTCCTCTGTGGCTTTGCTCTTGGTGAGTAAGCAGAAACCATTGATTAAAAATGAGAAATGAGAAGAGGAAGTGCCTCTCTGCTCCACAAACAGCTTGGGACACAATGGTTTATACAGTACGTACATTGAGGCAGGGGAATAAAGAGCCTCTTCTTGGATACTGGCCTAAGCAAAATGATGGCAGGAGGGAGCAGCTCTGCAGGAACACGGGCAGGACTGTCTGCACTGAACACGACGATAAGATCTAAATGAGAAGGCCAGATGAGAAGACTTTGTATGCCTCAGATTTAGGCAGGCTCAGCAAGAGGGACCCAGCCAGGCTACCAGAGCAGCCCCGCGGGCATCAGCCCCAGCCAGCCTGGCATCTGTGACACGCTGGCAGCCTGGAGATGAGGCACAAAAAGCAAACAGCACACACTGACCAGAGCGTTGCAATGGGAAATCTATTCAAAAACATCCATCAGATCTGCTGTGCCAGCAGTCAGGAGCTTTCCAGCCCTGCTTTCAGACACCTGCAGATGGGCTTTTACCTGCAGTTACAGGGAACGGGGTGTTCCTCTGTAAGAGCAAATCCACTTTTGGAAAAAATCCCTCCAAGTTGGTACACAGGAGTAAAAAGCAACATGCTTCCAGCCCTGACACCAGTGAGCTGCTCTGCTTTCAGTGGAGACAAATTAAAGTGCTTTGGGAGCATCTTGTGTGCACCCTGCCCACCATCAGCACTCCTGTCCCCAACAATTCTTAGCACCAAATGTTTTACAGCCATTCACTAATCCACCCAAAGCCCCTGCAAACCATTTTTCAAATGGATAACCCAAGGTTCAAAGATGCTGGAGTGATCTGGCCAGGAGAAAAACAGGAGGATGGTGCCTGCTTTGCACGTGCCATGCTGGAAGCCCCGAGGCAGGGAGGCAGCCAAGAAAAACCAAGTGGTATTTATATGCACAAGCACTGAACAGCAGGTAGGAAAGCACAGAGCTACAACCCAACACAGCTCTGTACAAAGGGGAAACAGGGGTTATATATAGCTGTATTTTTAAGTGATATTTATTATGTTCAATGTACAGTAGGCTTTGCATCGAGCAGTCCCATGGCTGTGGTAAATTGGAGCAGGCAGCTCTGTGCACCCACGCCAGGCAAAAGGGAAATAAAAGCTCCAGGATGAGGCACAGCCTGTTAAAGAGATTTTCTCCTGTGCCCTCACCCAGATTCCCAACGGGACAGGGCACATTGCACTTCTAGGTCCGTGGGGGAAGCAGGTCACAGAGGTTGAAGAGCATTTGCTTTTGGCGACTCGACCTTTGCCATGGTGCCAGTGGCTCAAGCCCAGCACCATGGCTGGGGTCCCAGCAAGATTATTGTTGGAGGAGGCAGAATAAATCTCTAAGGACATCACTGGAAAAAGAGGGGAGGAAAAACAATTTTAACTCTTTGGGGGGGAAAAAAAAAATAAAGGTATTGAAAACAAACATGAGGATCCAGAGTACAAGTCATCTCCCTGGCTCTCTGCACAGCCCTTCCCCTCGCCTTCCCCAGCCAGCTGAGCACAAACACATCCTGTGGCCAGCTTTTCATCTGCTGCCAGGAGATAAGGGGGGTTCCTGCCAGCCTGGGCAGGGGCAGTGCCCAGTGCCAGGGACCACGGCAGGCTGGGAACGCCTGCACAGCCCCTGGTGTGCTGCCTGGGCGAGGGTCCTGCCACCGGGCAGCAAAGGGGGACACAATCACAGCATTGTTTGGTTGGAAGATGTCTTTCAGGTCATCAAGTCCAGATGTTGCCCCAGCACTGCCAGGGCACCACTGCCCCGTGTCCCTCAGCACCACATCTGCACAGCTTGGAAACCCCTCCAGGGATGGGGACTCCACCACTGCCCTGGGCAGCCTGGCACAGCCCTGGGCAAACCTAAATAGGATGACATTTTTCCTAATGTCCAACCT
>NW_008626039.1:0-18103 GCF_000691845.1 Merops nubicus
AAGCTGAGGGTCGGAGCAAGGCGGAGGGCTGGGTCCGGAAACGCCGGTCGCCTCGCTTGGCGCTGGCGACAGCAGCAGCAACTACAAAAAAAATCAAACAAGTCGAGCAAAATTCCTCCTGGAAGCGTGCTGGCAGAAGCACAACTCGCTGAAAGCGTCCGGGTTTTTGTTGTTATTTTTTTGCTGTGTATTTTTTTTTCCCCTAACGCCGGGTTCAGTGGCAGGGGGGTGCTTGTCTGCACGCCCGTGCCTGCAGGGACAGCAAGTTTTAACCCAGGGTCTCGGGAAACTTTGGGACCTGCTGGTGGTTTTGTAGTCCCAGCTGTTTTTCCGCTCGTAGCGTCACCCACAGTGTGATGTGGTCTGACATCAGATTTATCAAGTTTTTTCTTTAATTTGAAAGGGCTTTAATTTATTTATTTTTTTTTTTTAGCTAAAACGGCTAAATGCACTGGGTTTACATCATAGTGCATATTCCTACCGATGGGTTTAGCGTTGGTAGTTTGCTTCTTCTGCGTGTTTCTAAATCTAAAGCGTCCCCACCAACATCACCATGTGTGTTTATACACTTTTTTTTTTTTTTTCCTTGTGGTAACACGAGATAGCGATTTACAATAATAGATCTACTGTTTGCTAGACGCTGAAGCTGTACTAATGACTGAGGTCTTGGACAACTTCAGTGTATCAGATCTACAAGTGTTTCAAAGCATTAAAATATTAAACATCGGGTCAGTCTTGTTTTCACTTAGTAAAACGTCAGTAGATACAGATTAGTAAATGCAGAGTGACAGGGAGGTAGTAAGGAAGGTTTTCTGACTTTGCACGTCTTTAGGGCCGTGGTGGCATTTTATTTTGGTGGCTTGTTAAGGCTTTTCTTGCAAGGAGGTGATTTCTGGGACAGTAGCATAGGAGTAACTGCAGTTTGCAATTGTAATGACTGGGAGGAGAATTCAGGGGCTGAATGCATTATATTTTTCCTTTTGAATACAATCACCCACATGTATATGGATGATGGTGATAAATTCCAAATTCTATAAGCACCAGGATCCAGATGGCAAAACAATCTTTGTTAAAAATCATTTATTACAAATTGTGAAGCTTTGCATTCTTCCCTCCCCCTGCGCCCACCCCCCCCTTACCTTAAATGCATTCCACTCTTCTAACTGCTAATAGGAAGCACACCTCCACTGCTTTTTTCTTTAAGCGTTTTTCTTCCAGCAGCTACAGTTCTTTATTTTTTCCTCATTACCTTTATTACTGACGTTTTTTCCCCTTAGCATGCACAGATAGGATCCTTCAGCAGTTAGCTTTCCTGGAAGTGTTCTTCCTCCCCTTGGTGTCCCCCTCAGTTAAAAAAGGCCTCCATAGGAATGTTGGGTTTGTGTGAATTAAAGGTTCTGTACAAAAGATTACAGGTTGTTTTATTGTTGGTATAGCAGGTGGCCTGCTTGTGTGTGTTATCAGATGGATCCTGAAAGGATATTTCCACGCTCAATAGGCAATTTTCTTATTTCCACATCCAGGCTTCAGCAGCCTTCTCCTATCTTCTTAACCTTATTCTTTCACATTCCGTATACTTGTTTGTTTGCCTGACACTTAATTATAGCCAGGAGAAATTAAAGTTGTTTATTTAGGTGTGAGAGCAGAATATTATGAAGATTTCAGCAGTATAGCTGTTGTCTGTCACAGACTGTTTTTAGGCGGATTCTAGTTCTCTGCTGTACCAGCTTTCAGTCCCAGACGAGCTAGATCTTTCTCTCTCCTGTTTGGTTTGTTTTTTTTTTTTTTATACAGATTGAAAAGGTACAGATGATTCTGCATAATTATGAATTTGATTTTTATTTATGTAGTTTCTCCTGAAGCTATATTTATTGAGTTTTAGAGCATGTAAGGTAGAGGTGATGCAGATATGTAGTAAAATTGCTTTTCCTTTCCTTTCGCTGTTGTAGAATCTTAAAGGACTGTGGGTGTGGTTTTTTGTTGTGTGTGGTGTGGCTCCCCCCCCCCATGGATTTTTTGTTTTATTTGGGGGGTGTACAGGAATTACTGTGTTTTGTAAATGCACCTGTAATTGTTCAAGATCAAACTCATGGGTACCAATTTCTGCTTTACTGCTTCAGGAATGTGAAAAATTATGAAGTGTCATAAAATCTGCTTGTGATGAATAATAGATTGTCTCAAGAATAATGCTTTAAATACTGCAAACTCTTTATGAAGATTGATAAGAATAATTTTATTTTTAAAAGTCAAGTATTTTTTGCATGTTAATCTTGCTTTTGATAGAATACTGTGGATTGCTTTTAAGAATAGATGTGTGTTAAGTGGAGGTCTAGTCAAATAGTAATGAAGTAATGCATCTGAGAGTGCCAGTTCCATACCTAGGCTTGCAGAGGGACTGGGCTAGCTGCCTATTAGGGATAATTAAGGAGAATGTTTTCCTTTCAGAGTTGGAAAAATGAAAAAGTGGTCTATTTAATTTTTGCCCTAAATTTAGAGCTTGGTTAATGCTGTCGGTGAGCAAATAGATGCATTGTGATTTGAGAAAACCCTGCTGGCAGATATTCTTATTTTCACTCGTGCTGTTGCATCTTCTTTTCCCCTAAATTGCTGCTTGCTGAGGGAAACTATAGGAGTAAGGTTGTGTTTGGTCCCGAAGTTTGGGAGCTGGCAACAGCTGTGGTGGAGAGCAGACCCCTTGCCTAGATTTTACGTTGAGGAAGGAAGTTTTCTTTAATTGACTAGAGAAATGGATGTTTTCCTTTATCTACTGAATCAAACAACATAATCCTTCCTAATACAAAAGCTGTAGACCCTGGGGTGTGAAGGGTTAATGGTGGTCCTTTTTTTTTCCCTCCCTTCAATTGTTTTGACAACACTTTTCGAAGTGTGACATTCCAAGCCCTTGCAATACAATGTAATATTACTGTAATTACACAGGTCATTACATTTTAAATAGAGAACAATAAAATGCTTATCGCACTGAAAAAGAACAGGTGTTCTTGCCCTTCTTTGGTATTTATGCTAATTGTTTTTCATCTCCTTCAGAAATATTTATGGCTAGCGTGTTAAGGTTTCAGTCTCGATGTGACAGTATTAATTCTTTACTAATCTTTATGGTTGAGGTTTAATGTCTGCAGTATGGATTATAGTATTAACGTCCACCAACTAGTTTAATAATGTAGATACAACTTAATATGTCAGCACTTTGGTACTTTATGATACATAGCTATTCAATGGAGAGTGAATGATCTGATTTTTTATTTTCAAAAAATTGAATGGACATGCTTTTAATGAAGTTTTCTGGACTTACTTGTGTAAAAACAAGCTATTAAATAAGAACTGATGATTCTGTTGCATGAATCAAATGGAACCTCCATAAAGAAACTTTCCTCATGCTTAATTAGGTAGATTGCTGAATCACTCTGCTATCGAATTAGCATAGCTGGTATACAATGGCAAACAGACCTTGTTTGTTAACTTATTTTTGGTAAAGAAGCTGATTTTTTTTTTTTTTTCCCCCTGATAAGATATCATTCTGGAGGGAATGCTGCATGGCTCAGTCAATCAGCTTCTCTTTAGGGGGGTACAAAAATTAGTTAGGGAAAAGTTTCATGTTTCTGGGACCTTGCAAAACAATATAATGCAGTACTGTTACTTGAGTGTACAGGATAATTGCAGGACTGCACTTCATTAAAAATAATATTTGCTTTGGAAATCGAACAATTTTAATAGGTGCACCAATGGCTGATCTCTACTGAAAAAAAAAAAAATTACAGTAGGTGCCTTTCCAGGTTTTTTGAATGCATTCATACATGGACTGATGATGTTGAGTGGGCTTTTTTTTTTTTTCCCCGTTCTTCTTCCTCTTCGTTTTTTGTTCAAGCAAATATGTGCTGATTTGTCAGATGAAGATGGAGGGAGGGAGGAGTATGTTGCAGCTTTCACTGGAGGTTGTAAACCAGACTGTAGGTAAAAATGTTTTAAATTTGTCAAGACTTTCACGACTGGGCCCCAAAATCAGATAAAAAATGTGGTGTAGAGAAAAAGGACAGCTGCAGATTTTTTGTGTGGACGTGTGTTTCTGTACCATGACTAAAAACTCTGAGGACCTTTTCCCAGCTGTCTGGGAGTTATGTGGAAGTTGGATTATTGGCAGTTAAGCATGAGACAACCTGGATTTAGCAAATGCTCTCCTACACAGGAAGCAGATGACATTATCCTGGGGGAAGGGAGGAGATCCTTCTCCAGGCACAGCCCGGGGGGGAGACGCCTGCTCCCCCCAGCCTTAGAGCAGCCAAAACCGAGGGCTGGCCATAGGCACAGATAAATATAAAAGCAGTCAGGTTGTCATTTTGGATTTTTTTTTTCAGGGTTTCTCTGACATCAGACATTTTGCTCCTCCACTGGGGCTGTTGTAAGAAGTTTTGCATTGGGAGGGGGGTTGTGAGGTTTGAGGGGGAAGTTTATAGATCTGTTCCCCGGGCATCTCCTCAGTACCGTGCCCTGGCAAATATGTAAGTAAGCCTTAAAACTTTGACTTCTAATTGGGCACATTTGTGAAGGAAATGGTTAATTTTACAACCAAAGGCAAACTTGCACCTCGACAGGTCTGCTGAAAGAAATGTGCCACAGTCGTTTGCTGGCAAGCACTGCAGGGTCATAAATCCACGGGGTTTATTTACAGCCTATAACACTTATGAATGTTAAGATATTTGACGCCACGCTGGCCTTATAATATCCAAGGTCCACAGACACTGGCAGTGGGTCAAATTTCTTTCACTAATTATAAGCAATGAGAGATGGAGTGTGGTGCTGGGGGTGTGTGTGTAGAGGGGAGATATGGAAATCCTCTTTCTCCCCACCCAAAAGCAAAGAATATTTCTGCTCCTCCTCCCAACCGCTGGTTTATGTTTGTGCTTTTCTTCTGTAGGCTCTGAAGTTTATAATTAACGCTTGCAGTGCTGTAAAGGCTGGTGGGCTGTGGGTGAGGAAGCCAGGCTGAGGGAGGGAAGAAGTTCAGCACAGCTCGGGTCCCTCGCAGAGGTCTCGGCAGCGTTGTGCAGTATTTCCTAGATACCAACGCAAGCAAACATGTAAAGACAGATGACACCTGGAAATGTCCTTTAATTTTCTCACGTACCACTGAGCTAGGGGAGGAGGGAAAAAAAAATTGCATCAGGCTTTATGTAAAAGGTGGATGCTTGGCAATTCATACATTAGCCTGGTTTGTGTGTATAAAACAGCAGAAGCTCACGTTAAGGGAAAACATGCGCTGAATGAATTAAAGTGCTAAGGTTAGAGGCGTTCTCTAGGGAAGAAGCCCTGTGTCCTGCTGGAAGGGATAGTGTGGGATGGACACATAGGTCAGTGTGGAGGGGAGCAGGGGCTGATGTGCTGAGGGTGGTGTTTTGGGAGGAGGTAACTGGAGGGAGGCCACTGGAGAGTAATTGGAGGACAAAGGAGGGATATCGGAGCAGGAGGAGAAATCACAGAAACTTAAGGGGGGAAAAGAACTGCCAGTATTTGAAGGAACGGTTGAAGGGGAAGTCTGGGATTTGGGGATTGACTCTTAAGTGTCAGGAAAGTCTGGGGCCCAAGGAGTAACACTACTTCACTGGGCAAAGCTCGTTATTCTCAGCTCGCTCCCCATTAAACACACTTTCCTGGAGTGGACAGTCAGACTGGCAGTGCTGCTGTCTTGTCTGTGCTGCGCCTGCGTGTGTGTGTTTGTTTTAACAAGATAATGTGATTACTCAAATATGCCTAGGTATTACTTTTAGCTTTAATTTCTCCAGCAGTTGATTTTGGGCTCCCTGTAGGTTACTGTTGTGCTTTGAGACTAATTTAAGAAAAAGCAGGGGTATGTGTGTGGTGGAAAGCTGTGCTCCTTCGCCCATATGTTTTTCTTCTATAAGCCATGTAAAACTCGACTTAAAAAAAAAAATAGAGGGGGCTGTCAGTTTGGCCCTTCCACAAATAGCTGTACAGTTTTGTTGAAGGTTTTATGCATTCCCCTAATCAATGGAACACTGTGACTTATTAGCCCCTGGGGATGGATTTGAATCCCCAAGCACCAAGCTGCAAAGCTGGTGTGGTGTTGTACCTTTTTAACAGGTTATCAACAAGGATGTTCCTCTAGTTCCCAAGATGCTTTCCACTAACTCTGGCATCTTCCCTCCTCTGATTCTTTCTGGCAAAATCTGTTCAGTCTTGAGCCTTTGTTTTAGGTTGGCTAAACCCTCGACCTTTATTCTTTGTGGGGTCATGCTCGGGCAACTGGGCAGTGCTGAATGAGTTAAGTCGCTGGCTGAAGTTTGGCTTCATGCAACTAAATTTGAGGCCTGGTAGGCATTAGCAGGGCACAGCACATTTACAGAGCTTAATTAGTACGCGCTGTAATTGTTCATGGTCTGCCAGAAGGAGTAATGTTCAGGAAAAGTGGAGTCGTTCTTCTGCAGTCTTCAGTTTTAAAACGATAAATCACTTGCATATTTGTGCAGTGATTCAAATGGAGCTGAGACCTCTCCATCTCAACATGTGGTAAATTGTAAAGTCAATGAATTGCAGATGTAGGGTACAGCAGATTCTCTAAGAAAATGTGGAATGAATGGGGAAGGGTGATGCTATAAATACGTACTGAGAAGATAACTGGGTTTCTGCTTGCTGTGCCAATTATGATGTACTAAAGATATTAGCAATTTTGTTTTAAGGGATTTGTTTTAAATTTCTTTAAACTAAATACAGGGGTAGTGTGTTACCTCACTTGACGAGGTTTTTATTAATGCTCCAGAACAATGGGTTTTGAATGGAAATGTGTGCGATAGCCATATTGATACAAATTAGTTAATCATGGGTGATGTTGTAGCTCTTACTAGAGGAGTTTACAATGATGGGACACTTTAAAGTGTGGCTGCAGCACCTTACAAGAAGTGTGGTGGTAGATGATGCCTTTGCGTTCTAGTTGGAGGAAATACTGGGTGTATTAGATATCTCACCATGGCATTTTGTGTCTGCCTGTAATTCCTTCCAACTTCAGAGAGACATTTTGGGTGTATTAATCCGACAGCCTATAGCCTATTTTAAAAAAGCAAAACAGAAAACTACGCTCTACAGATTGACATCATAAATGCTGCGTATTGTTCTTTTTTTGAATGCGGAGAATGTGTGTCACTCTTACTGCTGTGAAATCTTGTCTTCCCTGGGCTTGGTCCAAGATCCATTGAAGTCAGTGGAAAACAGGCTTCTATTAATAACGACGGGCTTTGGATCAGGCCCCGTGTGTCTTGAACCAATGGCCAACTTCTTCAAAAGTGGATAAAGGTATTGAAAAAAGCCAAACTCAACTAAATGTCATATTGATATATTGCTGCTTCTGTGGTGTCTTTCGCTCTTGGAAAAAAAATTTGTGTTTCCAGTGGTAGTTTCTTAGACAAGCCCCTGCTTCTGCAGTATCTGACTTTCCCACAGAAGCACAGAGCATCCTGGCAGGATCAGGATTTGGTCCGAGGCTGTGTTGCATGTCAATACTGCTTTTCTAATATGAGGAGGTGGATTTGTATGGAAGTTGTAAAAGTTAATGATTGTTCTCTGACTCATAGGCTGCTGGTTTCAGCAAAGGAGAAATGATGACAGGAAAATGATACAAATTATAGGAGACAAGTAGGCTTTGGAGAGCAGAGAATGGATTTGCATTGTTTGAAATGCTTTTGCTGCTTGCTGAAGGAAGTGTGAGGAGAGAGGAGCTGGGAGAGCAGCTTCTTTTTGGGGTCAGATGTTTTGGCTACCAAACTTCTGCAGGTATTTGGCCAAGAAGAGAGGCTGAATTCAGGAGGGACTCCGTGTGGTGTTAAGGGTTCCATAACCATTTTGTTAGTCCTACTGATACAGTTAGTCCTGCCTAACTGTTTTTCCCCTCTTGGCAGAACAGGTTTTAGTGCCCTAGGCTCTGTGGGAAGTACGATAGCTTGCCTAATGGCTGCCCAGTATGAAAATATAATTGTGCTCAACCAGTATCTGTCTCACAGCTTCCTAGGGCTCTGCAGAGTATCTGTGATGTGAAAGGTGCTGTATACCACAAAATCAGTCCCCATTTTTTAATTCACTAGTGGTGGTGATGCAACTGAGACCAAAAAAATCCAAAAGGCGGATGTGGGAAGTAATAGAAAATGCCAAAGTGAAAATACTGCAAAGGGACTTTCTGGGGCATATGAGAGATTTTTGGATGTTGATACAGTAGAAACAAATTGTTCTATTTTAAGAAAGGGAAAAATAGAGCAAGAAAAGGTGGGGGTGTACCTCTCGGAGCACATCCAAACTCCCACTGGAGTCAGTGACTCCTTAAATAATCATCTGGAAAAGTCTTAGGCTGTAGACTTTTCTGTTCTAGAGACAAGTCACCACATTGATTTCTGTTTTTAACTAATGCAAATATTTAATAAAGGTTCTCTTGGAACTGCTTTAAACCCCAGCCTGAATAATTTTAACTTGGTTAAACCGGTGAACTGGTTTGGGAGTGTACACAGTAAGAGGTTTGCATTGGTTTAATTAGATTTAAGAGATTTATAAAACCAGGACCACTACTGTGACTTAGTCAAGGTCTGGAAGATGGCATATAGATGCCGCATTGATCTACGCCCAGGCTGAACAGACTGCTATTGAAATTAAGCTATTGTAAATGTTTGCCAATATTAAAGAATCTAAAGGAAGGTATGACCTTGAATGAACACATCAGAAGAATAAGATGACAATCAGTGTTTCTACCTTTGTTTTCTCTGGGACACTGGCAGGAAGGTTTTCTCCTGTTGAAAGGAGTTACAGATTATAGTTGTCTGGAAGACAAGTTTTTGAGATTTTTTTTTTAAAAACAATTGTTACTGAACAAATGTCTCAGTTTACTTCAGTCCCTGTTATATTCCTCTGCAAGCTTTTTTATAATTCTTAAACTTCACCATAAAATGTAGCTTAAAACATGTCTGTGTCAATTAAAAAAAAAAAAAAAGTGCTTTACAGGAGCTAGTCACAAACATAACTACTGTACTGGTCACAAAACTGCTGTGTAAAGAATATCCACAGAGCTTATTTTATCTGGATAGCAGTTAAATACCTTTACAATCCCCAGGGTTATTAAAGGCCAAATGCCTGGTATATGTAGTAAGTTTATTTTCCATTGAAAACTGTTGCTCAACTGCAGTGCTTGAGAGTACTTAGTTTTTAATTTTATAAATATGAAATTAAATTTCATAAATATGAAATGAAAAAGTGAAAAGTAGAACCTGGGCACAGCTGGGTGGTTGCAAATGGGAATTGGCACATTGCTGTGCTGCTGGTGTGCCCCAGTGTGGGTATCAGACCAGTTACGTGGGCACATCTGTGTACATGCATTCGATGTCTCTTATTTGTGAACATATACTTGGTTATCAGGTGTCTATTCAATTTTAATTGACAAGATGAGATTCCTGTGGTTGCTCTGTGCACAGATTGCCTTGGGGCTCTACAGGGTTTGTGGGAAGAAAAGCCTTGACAAGTTTCCATTAAGCCCTGAATCAGGCAATTGGAAAAGAGGAGAATGAAAGGAGCTGAAAAGAGGGACAACTTGTTAGTGTTGCATTCTGCGCTTGCAACGAGAAACCTCTTTTAGACAAGAGTGGTTCTCAGGCCAAGAATTTCAAACTCGCAGAGAAACCTGTCCAGAACACAAAAGTTGTTTGAACGGGGTGCAGAATTGTCACAGTAATTAGAGCAATCTCCGTTTACTGAGTGGCAGCCTTTATAAAGGACAGGGGATAAAGGGTTCAAATTCATCTTTCTCTCTCCGATTCACTTCTGATGAACTGCCTCTGTGTATGTACGTGTATATGAAGGAGTGTGTGTGTGTGGCCACATTTTCAGCTACTCATCATTCGATTGTCTTTGTTTTAAAAGGAGGACTTAGGTTTCTTCTTCCTGCCTTGAATGACATTTTTAGGCATTTTGCTTTTATTTTTTTTTCATTTTTATTTTTTTTTTTTTTAAATTGATGGTCTAATTTGATACACAGAAAAAAGAGAATGTTTTGGGGAATGTGCTTGTGTTCTGCTGGAGGGGGAACCCCAAATATTTCTCAGTCAGTTTCTCTTCTTTCTGGATCCTACATCTTTGACTCTTAGGAGCAGTCCCATTATTTTTAATAGGATTGCTTGTAGAAGCAAGAAAAGTGAATGAATAAGGCTTGGACCCTTGAAGTTTATCCTCTTGCCATTGCAAGGTCTGTCCAGAACTACTGAATCAGCTGGAGTGTTGCCATTGCTCTTATTAGGAGAAGGATCAGGCCCGTGGCTTAGATGAGACTGAGTCTTGTGAACAAGCCAAATAAAACTGTGAAGATCAGAGTTGTTGCTGTGTGCGATGCAGGAGTGTCTGGAGGCCTTGGTCTGGGCTCCTTTTGGTCAGACTTTACACAGAGTAAAATGGGAGTGGGTGAGTGAGCGAGCAGTCCTCCCTTGTCCTGAAGACCTGGGAGCAACTAGCATCTGCACTGGGTTCCTAAGAGATGGACTAGAGGAAAAAGGAAGATCTTGCTGCTGGTCACAGAAACATTGTTAAAGCTAATAAATACTCATGGCTGTGAAAGTTGCAGCTCAGAGGTCATGTGCAGTTTCTGTATACAGATATTTTTTTTTCCTCCACTTCCACCCCCTCAATTATTTTCCACTGGATGATAATGCTGAAGAATTTGGCTAGATCGTTCTATATTTTTAGCAAAACACAGATTTATTTTTTTCACAGGGTTGGCCTCTAGCATGAAAAAGCTGTGGAAAAATTGCTTGTCTTAGAGTTTGCATTTTAAAAATGCGTGTTAATGTTCAGCAAAGGATACTGCTGTGTTTGCCTCCTCAGATAACACATTTCCCTAGTTCACTTGCCTGGTCTGTGAGCATGGTGTGTGAATACGGGAGGGTTTTCTAAACACATAGAAGTCGCCTTGTAGGCACAAGGAGGACTTGGGAGAGGACAATTTTCCTGGTTGTAAAGCTGAATAGCTTATGCAGTGTTGGAGCATAGAGTCGAGTCTGTGTGTTGGACAATGTCATGGTCAGGTTGAACAATGTCTCCATTTTTAGATGATACTATTTTGTGTCCACCATTGATGGTTTGCAGGCCAGTTGTGATGTCTGCCACCCTGAAAGAGTACTCAGTGTGGTACTAATTGTACGAGGACTAATTGTTGATGAGAATGTACTTGCTGCAAACGATGGACCTCTCTTGAACGTGGCTTTCTCAGTCCTATCCCTTGTGCATTATTTTCTCAGCTGATAATTAATTTCTCAGTTTGGTAATTTGTCAGTAACTGGCATCTCTTCAGTAATGAGTGCTCTGTAGTAATTCTACATCACTAAGGAGTAATTGCTGGCCCTATAAAGTCACTGATCTCTTTCGTTTGCCAGCCAGATAACCTTTCCTGTTACTGTTAGGAGCAAATTATCCATCACAGCAAAGCCCAACTACATCTGCAGTTGATGTCCTGGCTGTGGCTTGATACATGGAGAGAGAGGGACGGAAGAAGCTGTTTTTGTCAGGGTCACAAGCAGGGTCTCATGACAGCAGCAGAAAGCTTCTATTTGATATTACAGCTATGTAAAATCTAGCCCAGCCTGGAAAGCAGCTGTTGAGTTTAGCTGAGGTGGTGATGCAGAGCAACCAGTGTCCTCTTCTCACTGTGAGGCATTTCCTCAAGCCTGCTTTTCTGCCTGGCCCTGTCTTGCTTTTCTGCCCTCCCATTTGGATTGCTTCTTAATGTGGTGGTAAGAGATGTGGAGGTGCTTCCCTTCCCAGGAGCTGGTGGTGCCAAATACGTGCACCGGCCTTACCTCCACGTCAGCCCTCGGAAGAACTGTCCAAGCCCAGCTGGGGCTGTGCTTTTGCCCTTGCAGGATTTTGACCTAAATTTGTGGTCCCAAGTAGGAGCTAATGAAGTTTGTTTTGGAAACAGAATACTCAGTGGAGTGGGAAGGAGGCTAAAGAGAATGCTGTAAAGATGGTGCAAGTGAGAAACAAAAGTTTTTCATTTACATTCCCTGATATTACTCTGGTTTGTGGATTTAAGTAGAAAACTGGCAGTTTCTGGAAGTTTTGTGAGTTGCCTGTCAGCATCTACACAAACCTAAGTGCATGTTCATTTTGTTTTTGTTTTTCCTGCTCCTTGAACATGTTAGCTAATGCCACAAGGAGTGAGCTGAATTTGAGCTCTTTTTTTTTTTTTTTTCCTTCCCCCTGCAGTTGGAATTGTTTGTTAGATTCCAATTACGGGGCTTGTTCAACACCTGTACAAACCCACAGCCATTGTTAAGGGAACAATTTGAGGACAATGGGGTTAATGCAGGTGTACACAAGTGCAGAATTTGGATTGCAAACTCTCTTTATTACTCTGCTTGCATAAGAAAGGGAGAGAATTCAGTTTAATTTTCAGATCCCAGTTACAATTTGTAGGACAAGCCTTTGGAAGAAGGGTAAGTGTGGAGAGTAAGAAATGTCTAAACGTGTTCAGACATGGCACTGAACACATATGAAATGGAAAGCTAAAAGGAAATAAACACTACACTCCTCTTTCCTCCCTACCTCACCCTCATACCACTTTTATGGAGTCACTTCTCAAGGTATAGCTGCACGAAGCTGTTTGGGATTCATCTTGCACACTGATTGCCTTCAGAGCAATCACAGATAAACCTGAACGCTTGCATGGAAGTGAGATGCTGGGACACTGTGCTGGGTTGTGGTGCCAGCAGTCACGAACTCCAGTTGCACCCTGATATAATCAGTAAGTTGCATTAGGTGTACGTTCATGTGGGTATACTCTGTTTGGTAGGAGCAAAATCAAGGGATTTGGGCTGTTTGATCATCATCAGGATTTCTTTTGTCTGAAACTGAACATGTATAGTCTCCAAAGGTGACCTACTGTCTCATGTCACCAGAGTAACCCTCTTAAGACAGTAAGAAGTAAATAAAAGCCAAGAGGATGAAGTCCTAGAGTCTATAGGATGCTTCCTTCTGCTGTTCTGTTATGTTGGTATAGTTTGTGTAACTTCATGAATATCTAACAATGGGTCATCTTCCTTTGGGGTAATTCCAGTAAAAGTTAAAGAGGTTCATGCAGAATGAAAGTCAAGATCACTGTTGTCACAAGTGGTTGTAAACTGAGAAGGGTTTCTCTTGCAGTTTCATCTTACTTTGGTTTCTTTCCTGCTCATGGGAGTTCCTCCAGGCAAGGATCAGACTTTCTCTGTTATCTTAAGTACTCTGGGCATTTGGGGTACAGCTAACTAATAAGTAGGAATAATTATTAGTGGTTAGATAAACGTTCAGATCAGTTTATCCTCTCAGTGATTTGCCTGTTAGGACTACTGTGGACTGCTACAAATAGGTTTGGTATTTGGCATTTCAGTTTATGTAGGAGGGGAGAAAATGACTGTTGTCTGTGAAATGGTTCAGAAGTTACTTGCTGTTCTTTTTTAATGAGTAATAATTCAGCTGAGTATCACAATAGGAGTCTCGGGTCTGGAGCTGCTTGATCAAGACAGAAATTGGTAGTTCCCTGTCTTGGTCATGCACCAACATAATTGTGTGTGCACGTGTGCTGAGAGCAGGACTGGTTATCTGCCAAACACTGCTGGGCAGCTTGGCTTATACTGGAAAAACAATCGGCATTCTTTCTTAAGGGGTAATTTTAAGTTATGGAAAAAAATGTTTCTCACTGATATGATGCTGTCTGGAAGGTGGCTGAAAAATCGTCTTCCAGTGAGATGTCACCGTTTGGTCCACGGGAGGATACGTATTTTTCTCTTTGCTGGGTTGTGTGACCTTCACCTGCCAAAGAGGGCAGTTGCACTAAAATAATGAGTAGTGATTTGTCCTAAAACTTGAAGCAGATTAATCTCTGAATTGCAAACTGTTGAGGTGATCTTACTTCTGGCAGATGATGTACGTTAGTGGTTATGGTGGTTCTTTGCCTTTGCAGTTGTGTGAACTGCATTGAAATGAAGCTTTATGGATGAATGACTTAACTTCCTCTACTTGCATAATAATTTAGAAAAGATCATTTAAATTTTTTTTTTTTTTTTTAAGTGAATGTGTATACACTGAACAAATGGAAGGTGAAACTGGTGTTGGTGTTTACCAATGTAGCAGGAACCATTAGTTCCTGCTACTAGCACCCGTTTCTATTGTTTTATTACTGCATAGTAGCATTGTATCCCTGCTCTGGAAATTTATGTCATTCTATGCTAGGTATGATACTTTGGATTGTTACATACTATGTACATGTTGCAATTACTTTGATGGATAGCAGCTACATGGGGTAGATCATCTCAGAGTTCACTGCAGGCCCCTTTTGTGCAACTAAATAACTTCTTCCTTCCAAGGTGGTAAAACTGGTATCTTTACTGAGACTGATTGAACAGACAAGGTGGGCATTGCCTGGTATCTTGTTCTCTCTGATCCTGGCAAAGACCCTGGTCCAGCATCGGCTAATTCTAACTCATGTTCACGGCCAAAACCAGGGAAATGTGGCCCTGTGATAAATGATCCTACTGTGCTGAAAAAAGCCAAGAAGTGATGTCCTATTAGATGATGAAGCCAGAGGAGCAGCTAACATCTGGTGTTACTTGAATGCTTTTACAACTTGAAGGAGTGTTGCCCACCCAAACGGAGTCCTAGATTTCATATTTCATTTATACTTCTGTGCCTGCAAAACTTGACAAATAGAGCAGTTCATCCAAGAATTGCAGTAGAAATACTTAGTTTTAATTAAATAAGCCCAGTCATAGGTACCAAAATCTTGGAGCAGTTAAAAACGGGAGAGGAACTACATCTGAAGTAAAATGAAACTGACTTTTGTGTAGTGTTTTTGGATGGCTCAACAGCCACATATTTATGAAGATATAATTAGCTATTTTTCAGGGTGAGGGTTCATTTTTAACATAAAACTCTTTAAAAGCTTCAATAAATGTTTTCAGAATTGATACAAGTAGCAGTGCAAGTCTGTTCTGTAAGCCTTGAAAATAGTTAAATAGATATTAATATGCTAATACCTGTAATACATACTTACATCCATATGTGTGTTTACATATATTAAATATATATGTGTGTATATATAAGACTTTTTTCTGCAACTTCAAGGTCATGACAACAATCAAGAATCCAGTGTCTGATTATTTTCTTGTAATTTGGGAGGATCTTTTTTAGGGCATGGCCTGTCTGTGTGGGAGAACAGCACTGCCATTAGGTGCTCTGCTCAGCGATCACCCTTTGTATGAACCTGCCACGTGGTTTCCTCTGGAGTCATCTGGTATTAGGCCATTTAAAGGCAGGACTTGAGGTCTTGCTTGTCAGTGTAAAGCCAGGGACATGACTCTGTGACCAGGTACCGTTGTTCAACTTGGTCATTGTTGTGAAGGCAAATGCTTGTGTGGGAGAACAAGGATATTTCTTACACAAATAGAGATAGTACCTTTCAAATTTTTCTGTATTCTTGGTAAGCTGGGGTGTGCTCCTCCAAAGCCCTCCTTCAACTGCAGTTGCCTCCAAGGTGTGATCCACTGACGGCTGGAGCTCTAAAATTGGTGGTTGAGCTCCTTCTGAGACTTGTCATTCAGAGGCAGGTAAACTGTGGATTGGCGTAGGCTGGTGGGGTAATACAACTTGATGATGACATGGCCATGTAGAACTGTCTGTGGTACTTGCATGTGCTCTGTTCCCAAGTATTCTGTGTGCTCATGAGGGTTCACCATGGTTCATGGTAAAGCGAGGTGGTCCTTGCTGGCAAAATCCTGCTTGAGTCTCCGGTATGTTCCTGGATATTGTTCCTTGAACAGGCCTCTAAGCCAAAGTGCTCGTGCTGTGGCTGCATCCCCTTCTAAGAGAAGGCTCATGCCCAGGAAGGATAACCACAACCCTGGGGAAATGGATTGCTCTGCAGACCAAGTTTCAAGCTCAGGTCGCAGTGCAGCCACAACCCTTGATGAAAGATCCTGATGAGAATTTGGGCCCGTGATATTTGAATGTGCCTGTGGTAATATAATCAGCTGCCACCCACTACTCGGCTTCGAATCTGATCCTAAAATAACCTTTGGTAGCATGACACATATGAAGCTTTCCTCCCCTCCTGTTTAATCTCCTGTACATAGCCCCAGTGTAATGTTTATATGACAGCCATAAAGAAAGCTCTGTAGGTGTATCCAGGCCTTTTATGAGAGCTTGACACGACATCAGTTTCTGTGTTTTTCTCTCTGCTCCTTGATGTTCTCACCTCTCATGCTTTCAGTTTTGAAATGAAGAAAAGTGGTGTGGAGCTGCTCTATCTCATCAAGGAGATGTGAGCTTCCACTTCCCCAACCTGCTGAGTGCTCAATGTCCTTTGTGAGGACACATGATTTGGGCTTACCCTCCTTTCTCTCTCTTGCCCTAGTGATCTTTCTTAAGAAAAATAAACCATGAATGGATGTTAATGGCTCCATGCACGTATATGGCTGTATAGATGTAGCTATGCTTTTTTTCTCTGAAATACAGAAGTAGCATTAATATTTCTGCTGCTGTCTGTCCGTAAAACAGAGCAATCCTGGAACAATAGGGAAGCTGTCGTGTGACTGCAGTATGGAATGTCTGTCAGTAAAGCCATTTTTGTGAAGCAGCATTCCCAGGTGGTCAGCCAGGCCCCCCCCAGCTCCTCAGGGACTGTAGGTAGCGGTGGGGTTCCTCACGTGCTTTGTCAGGGTTTGATGGGCAGCTTCCCCAGTTGGGTGCAGTGTAGTTTCCTGGGCTGGTAACACTTCACACTTGCAGTGCTCACAGAGGGCATGCAAGAAATATAACTTGAAATCCTTGATTTTGTTTGGCCAACAGCTTGAGGGGGATGAGGAGAAGGGCAGGAGGGTGGAAGAGCACAGAGGGAGAAAATGCCTTTTTGTAGCAGATTTAAACAAAACAATATCCAAGAAACACTGGCGGTTTTAAAGCTGTTTGGAGGGTTTGTGTGTTAGAAGTAGTCCCAGCTGAGAGACGTTGCTGAGCAGAGTTCAAGCAAAGAGGCCAAAGGTGCAGCATAAATATAGTTTGTCAGATTGTTGCTGAAATAAATGAACATTATTCATGGAATAATCATGACTACGTATATGGTATAAATACAGTCATTGAGTGGTGCCACAAAATACTTAATGGCTTGTAGTCGTTGTGCCTTTTGACCTGGAAGGAAAAAGGGTGTGATCCTGTTCCAGTTACAATCAATGAGCCTTGGTATTGATCTGTGGGAGACTATGAGTGTGGGGAGTGGGGATGGATGATGTTGAATAACAGCTGGGGGAGTAAGTCATTGATGGACTGTTCTGCTTGTTTAGCTTTGATGGCAGCATACCACTCGGTGTTCGCTTGCTTTGTGATTTTTAAATGTATTGTCTTAAATCCAAATGTATGTTTAACAAGGCTTTGCCTGGTAATTTTACAAGTAGCCTTAGGAATTCATTCGCTGTGCAAAACGCTTTTGCACAAGAGCTGAACTGCTAGGAGAGGTGGAGAGAAGGTAAAGCAGCCTGTCCAAGAAGACACCTCACTTGGCAGAGGGAGAGGGATGACGTTCCTCGTCTGTAGTCCAACTTGCTCTTTAATGTGTTTTTATTGGCTAATCAATGTACAATAGGAATCCATTCCCTGGTCAACTTAAGCACCACTTAATTGAGAAATAAATGATAAACCCATTATGCTTTGCTAGTAGAGAACATTTCAGGGTGATTATGGATGCTCTGCTAAATTTTTTGGCATCCCTTGAGTGAGACTAATTGCCTTCCCTCAGGGCAGCTCTACAAGCTTGGGTCACATCCTGGCCTTGATGAAGCCAATGGGAGTCTTCCTATGAATTTTTTTTTTTTAAATAATTATTATTTTAAAGAGGGCCATTGTATACCAGCCTTTGTCTTTGGTGTTCTGCTTTCCCCTGAAAGCAGAACCTACTTTGACTGCCGTGTCTGTTTGGTGGGCTCTTGGCCAAGGCTCTTTGCACGGGGATATGGATGCTCTCCACGTCTCCGAACCGAGTCCCTCTGTACTGGGAGGCTGGTGCGGTGGGGACTCTGCCAGGGGA
>NW_008626040.1:0-2079 GCF_000691845.1 Merops nubicus
AACCTAAGAAAGGCAATCTTCTAACTTGAAAAATCAGTGAAACACTCAGATATTTCCTCCTAAGTGACTCAATAAGGTATGGTAACATGCCTCAAAACAAAGATTACAAATTGGAAGGCAGAGATGCCATTCAAAGTGCTGCAACCTGACATTTGTCTCCATTTCCCAAGGCACCTCTCCTGAAGGACATGTACTGCCCTCCAGCTCTATACCCTCAGATTTATGTTATCCTTTGTAACCCCCAGAAGTTCTATAGATAAATTACCTCTATGCAGCAAATGGTGCCTTGCTGCACCAGAGAGAACTTTTCTCTGTAACTCACAAAATATTGAGTTGCTGCAGTAGATGGATTCTACTGCCTTGTCCCAACTCATGCATTAAAATCCCATTTCACTAACTTTCCCACCAATGGATAGAAGTAGATATTTTGACAAAGTCAAAGCATCCAATAGAAGACAAGGGCTTTCGCCTCTAGGCTCAGGGGCTGCTTCAAAGGCAGTAAAGACAGCCCTTGAAAGAGTCAAAACTACATAAAATAGCTTCTGCCATATATTTGAGGGTGAATTTAAACTCAAGTAAAGGACCCTTTGGGGACAGAATGGCTTCAAGAATAATATGAAACAGTTTGACAGAGGAGACTATAGAGAAAATTATAAAGCAGCAAAGACCTACTGACAGAAAAGTAAAGGATAATCCCTTCAAGCTATGGGAAAGAAGAAGGAGAGAGCTGCAGAGCAAAGTTTAGTCACGTGGCTCCAAGTGTTTTTAGTACCTTCAACTCCATCTTCACTGCTGATGCCAAAAGAATCACCTCCTCCTCACCCTTTCCAAAAACCTCTAACACCTTTGTTCATTCCTAGAAGGAAAGGGAAATGGTAGAGGGAAAACCAAGGAAACAGGACAGCCCATGGTGATGGCAGCACATTTAACAGGCTGTATCAGAGCATGTGCTGAATTAACAAACTCCTCGGGAATGCATGCAAAGGCAGGAGGCTAGATGCTCCTCCAGAGGAGTCCAAAAGGCACCTCAAAGGACCATCAAACCACAGGGAGGCAGCAGGGTCAGTACAGCTCCTTCCTCCTCCACCTCCCCAGTCCAGCCCTGGTGCTGCAGAGAAGCCCTTCACACCAGCCACCACACTGCAAGTCATGCTGTGCTCTCAGAACCATCTCTGGAAGCCCATTCTGTCCCCATTTCATCCAAGATGTAGTCTGCAGAGGAGTGTCATGTCTCCTGCTGCTATTGCCACAGATCCCAGTTGGCAGGGCAGAGGTTAGTAGGGGATGGGTGTTTACTGCCCTGCACCACCCATGCCCTCCATAGGAGTGGCTCACCCTTTCTGAAGAAGATAACACTAGCTGGAAAAGGAAAAGAAGGATGGTTTGTTTCTTTTCATGAAACCTATCAACAAAAGTGTTAATAGCAGGGCTTTCAAACACTGGAGATGTGGAGGTTAAATAAGTTATCAGCACTGAGCACTCAGACACTGCCACTCTAAGGGACACACATATTGAGGTCCCTCACAGTGACTGCAGGAGTGCTGACAACCTGAAGTTATACAGCATGTCCTTGAGAAGGGAACACATCTGTCTCAGGTGCTTCTAGAAAAGCTGTAGGAGGATCTGGATAATATGAAGCTTTATTCTATTACAAAATAATTTTGCAATATGTTTACTATATATTTATTACAGAATTTAAATAAATCTAACCACTTTCTTCTGCTAAATGAAATGTCCACCTGACATTTAACTGAAAGTTTTTGAGCTATTATCTTCTAACTAATGTAGTTGCATTTCAGAACCAACCTCTCCTAAACTAACAAAATAAAGATTTGGTCTTTTTAAACCTATAAATGTCACTTGGGGCTTAGTCTTAGATTTCTTGGACATCTTAAGCATTATTCAGCTGTTTTCCAGCTGAGCACCCAGGTGGAGCAAACAGGCTGACTTGAATTTCAGCCATGGCACAGAGTAAAACTACTGGCACCAAACAGGATAGTTCAGAATATCTGGTGTTCTTAACCACCAGTAAATGAATTTCAAGAGGGAGAAATACAATCATAAAGGTTGGAAAAGACC
>NW_008626041.1:0-7119 GCF_000691845.1 Merops nubicus
TATGATTCTGTGATTCTGTGATTCTGTTGGTCTTGAGAGCTGGGCAAACACATGGACTAGGAGATTCTTTGGATCCTTAATGGAATATTTTCTTTTTTGGGACACCATTTTCTATTAGGAAGATTTTTTTTTTCAGTGGGATCTTGGTGACAATAGAAATTTCCCATGAAACAGCACTCCACTGAAGCTTTTGAAACTGGAAGGTCTTTTGTCTCATGAGTTAACTGGCCCAAATTAGTAAATTACAGGCAAAGGACCATTGTGTTGCTAAAGTTGTTAGTGCCCGTCGTGAGCCCTGGGTTATTCTCTCTCTCTTTCTCTACCATCCTACAAAGACAGAGCTAGGAGAATAGGCAGTGAGTATCTCAGATACCACATAGCATTTCGGGGCAGGAGGGGAATAGATTGACCAGTTTGTTCCTCTCCTCTTGCTTTTTCTCCTAAAGAAATGTTGGTCCCTAAGAGTTTGTACAGGTATCTACACTTGCAAGGAAGGAAACTTCTTTTATTTTTTTTTTTAATTTCTCAGAGAAAGATAACTTAAAACTGCTGTTCCTCTGTCTCTGGCAGCATGCTCAGGTCATCACTAGCACTTACTTAAATTCCCTACTTCAAAACAAGTGGGGTTATTTAGTGAGTTGCCATCCGCAGTAGTTGCAGAAGCCTAGTCAAGTATTAAAGGACTTTGTTTTGTATACTCTGCTGAACATGGTGAGGCCCAGAAGATGTTATTTTTGGGTGAATTGAGGAACCTGTCAAGTGGCCACAGAAACAAATAGTATATGCACCCACTGGCCTTGCTGCTACATTGCTGTTACCCAGCAGTCTTCCTCTCTGAAGCACACAGGACTAACCACAGCTATAGTGAGCTGCAAGGAGTTAAGGTCAAAGGGAACGAGAAAGCAGACCAACACTGGCTGAGAGTTGCACAGTCATCCATGCCAATCAGGTTGCAAGTAATGAAAGCTTCTGTGTTTTACACGCACGCCTAAATCTAATGGCTGTTAGCAGTTGTGCTTACCTCGCTGTATGGGTGTTTCTAATGTAGATTACATTCAGAACCACAGTGCCAACTATTTAAATCCTTCTTTTTCAGTCACTTGTGCACACAGACTTTCTCATTACCTATTTAAATAAGAGGCATAATCTAGTTACTTAGTAACATTTTCTTTCATGGAAGTAAGAACACAAAGTTGAAAAAATGTGATTATTCAATATGTTGTTGGCTTCCCTGTTCTAGGGCTAAAGCCAAAGAAGGTGCTTGAGGATTTAAACTTACATCAAACAGGATTTAGAAGCTAGATTCCAAAGTACTTTTTTTTTTTTTGTCCTAAATCTTTTGACAACAGTCACCATGTTCATCTTCACAGTTTGTCACAACTGAGAAAGCTACAAAGTCTTTCTGTGTGAAAGCACAGAGACCAGAACAGAATACTGCACATATCAAAGGGAAGCCATGAAATTATTAGACTGATTTTTACTACCCTGCAGTGGAGTTTTCTCCCTGCTTGTTGCCCAGAAGCCTGGGGGATGGAAAAGGAGGTGAGGTCTGCATCCTCAACATCAGCTTCCTCTCAAAGCCTCTTGCAGTCACCTTCCTCTGCAGTGCAGTAAGACAAGAGCCATTGCTACCACTGGCCAGTAGTGTTTGCAAAGGGGACTTGGAGCTGATACAGCCTGTGTCAGCATTGACTCCTCCAGAGGGATGTAGTCCAGACGAATGTGCCAGCTGCTTCCTCCTCAGAAACCACTTACTCCTCTGAAGCAGCTAGCGGTAGTTTCATAGTGGGAGTGAGTACTTAGATGGAAGAAAATGGTGGCATGAAGTGGATGGTGCTGTGAGTTCATCTTCAAGCAGCTGGTTGTCAGAGGACTTGTACCACCCTACAGGGGCTCTGCCTTCCCATATTGCCTGACCAAGTCTGGGTGTTTCTTCCTGGGTGAGGTTCTGCCTTGTGACCATTCAGGGAATGTGCCTGTGCACACAGATATCCTAAGAGAGTTGCTGGAGTCTTAGTTATGAGGTGTGCAAGACTGCAGGGACTCGTAAGCACAGTCCCACTATATCTCCCGAAGAAGAGACTGGCTTTGGTATTCCCAGAACCTGCTGGGTTTCACACCTGCTGCCAGCGGTGCCTCCCTGCCCTGATCCCCATCAGGGGAGCATAGTGCAGGTCTCTGCTAGCTACTACCAGTGGTAAGTTGCTTGTGTCACTGTGCGGGGGAGGTGCGGTGATGGGGATTTTTGTGTGGAGACACTTCCCCCCAACACACCCGCCCCTGACCTTCTTCACTGTCCTGGAAATTCCCTCCACTAACTGAGCAACATCACTTGGCATTGACTTACACTGAAATTACGTTTCTTTCCCCTGCTGCTAAGGACTTCCTTCTGCCACTAGTAGGTTTTTACCCCATACCTCTTTCTCCACAGTTTAAGATTTGTTCTGAGGCTCCTATAAAGGGACGAATGTTTGATTTCCTGTCAACCTGTCTTCCAATGTATGTCTTCTTTAGTTCTTTCCCACTGCTTGGGCTTTTGTAACTAATGTTTCTACTGAAGTGTTGGAAGAGGAAGGGGATGACCAAAAATATCCTCTTTATTCAACTTTTTTTCTTAAATTGCATTCCCTTCAATATCTAAAATGTGCTGACTCACAAGGAGACTATTTAATAATTTCATAATAATATTGGTATCAGTGAGAAGTGCCTATCAATCAGTAAAAATCTAGACAAAGGTGATACTTTGCATGCTTTTTCTGAGCACACTCCAGCAAACTGAGCCACTCACCTCTGAAGACCACAGAGCTGTCAAGTGGGCAGAAGAGGCTGAGGGTGGGCTGCCTGTCTGCAGTCCCTGCTGAGAGCCCCTGGGGCCGCCCCAGGGGTGTGCATGGGACCACAGGTCCTGCTGTCACCTCATGTGTCAGCCATGCTGTTCTTCAGCCATGCTCTAAACTGTGGTGCTAATGGGCCAGCTGAGCATGGACCTGCTACGGGCACCCTCTGGCTTCAGAGCTGGAGAGCAGCATCCCTGGCAGAGAGGCCTTCAGGTCAGTCATCTGGAGGAGCACCCAGGTTTACTTTTATCGTATATGCTGGGGCTTGCTTTTGTTCAGGGTTTTGGGCTTGTGTTCTTTCTTGTTCAAGAATTTGCTTTGCCTTGGGTTTCAGACCACTTATGGTATGGAAATGAAAGGTTACAGTTCATGTCTGAGGTTTTCAAACACAAACATTAAATGGCTTCATCATCCCTTTTACCTTTCCAAAGACGTGCCATATGTTTTCACTAAGGTGTTGTATTTTATGTTAGAAGAGAATACTTGTAATTTTCTGAATGCAGCTTTTGTGATGGACTCTGCTACCCCCTGAAAAGGAACCTCTGCTATTTTACTGACAGTAGGAAGCAGCTGTACTTGCTTTGTGCTTTTTTCCCTGTCTGTGGGAGCCTGCTCCTATAGAAATTAGTAGGATTTTTCCCACTGAAGTTGGCAGGAAGGATGTTCAGACAAACACGAAGCTTCCAGGCAAGGAGTCCTTGGTGATGTTGGTCCCTTTGATGTAAAGCATCTGGCTTTGCCCCTGTGAAGATCCTACTCCATAAAATCCCTGCAATGAGAATAGTGTGTTCTGGATGCAGAATGATGACCAAAAGTATATTTTTCCTCTATGTCAGAAATTGCTGGCACAGAAAGATTATTGTTAGAAACTCTAAAATACAAAGGATATAAAAAGTGAAGGAGGGGGAAACCATATATAGCTGATGATTATTTGCATCATGTGAACACTTAATGGCATGAAGTGGGCTTAGCAGAAGCAAAAAAACCCCACCAGGAGTACAGGTTTGGCTGAAAGTGGATATAGCACTTTGACATTCCAGCGATTCAGTACCTGTGATTTAACTTGCTCAACTCACCCAGGTCTAGAGTTACAGGTTTTTAATGCAATGTAGAAGATCAGTTTTCAGGTTTAATATACAATTATAAAAGCTATCTTTTTTCTTCCTAGTATTCATTTAATGTCAGTTTATTTTGTGCCTGTGGATGTGTTTAATAAAAATTCTGCATCTGCTGGAGGGAAAAGAAATAGAACTTGTCAAAGTTCATCTGTGAAGGCATTTTATTGTGGCTTACTGAATGTAAAGGGCTAGTAGATAAATTCAGTCATTCAGCGTCTAAAGAGGCTAATATTTCAGTTTGCCTAGAAATCTTGCTCTTTTAAGTCCAGAGCTTCAATAAAGGTTATTTGCTGTGTTTTGTATATACAAGTACAGGAGACCTGATAGGACTGTCTGTACAAGATATGTCAGCTGGAGCATTGCTGTATTCATCTTCAGTGCCAAGCAACCCCAATTACTCTTTGGTAAAACAAACTTTTTATTCATTGAGGTGCAGTTGGTTGCCAGAGCTATTTGCAGTCATGTAGCAGAAGGGGCACAATTAATACATTGTAAAAATGAGTTGTTTTTTTTTTTAATGGTGTATGATATGGAGATGTAATGGAGCCCTGTTGGCAGTGGTCTGAGGAGTGGTGCAGGGTCAGGGTGAGGATTTGCCAGATCATAGCAGAGCACTTGAAATTCTCCAAGGAAAATACTGTGCATTGAGAGAATCCGTGAGAACTGTATTTTGGTTCAACAGCATCCGTTAACATTTTCAAACTGCCTGTTTGAAACTGTTAAGAGTGATAAACTGCCAGTAACTATCATTTAGAAAATTAGCAGCTGCCAATACCATCACACACATCACATGTGTTGGTTGGACTGGTTTAAAATTACTTGGCTTAAAAAAAAAGAAAGAAAGAAAGAAAGAAAGAAAGAAAGAAAGAAAGAGAAAAAAAAAAAATTCCTGAGCCTGCATCTGCTCCAAGAATAGCATTGAGTTTTGACACATGACAGTTGGTGCTGGCAGGAGTTATTTTTGTTGTTTGGAGTAGGCTTGGGGGATGCTTTCTTGGAGTGCGTCACTA
Organism: Merops nubicus; assembly: GCF_000691845.1. Lineage (NCBI taxonomy): Eukaryota > Metazoa > Chordata > Aves > Coraciiformes > Meropidae > Merops > Merops nubicus. The sequence continues at coordinate 4,966 of NW_008626041.1, forward strand.
CTGCTGTTTATCTTTTGGGTAAGAGGGCTACTGAGACCTCTGAATATTTGCAGTGAATCTGAATAAATAAGTGAAGCTAGTAGGATCTCACTTTCTTGTATGCTGTGTAGAAGTGTGCATGTTGTTTTGCGTACAGAGGTTTGTGATTTGGTCTGTCATCAATGAATAAGCTGGTACCAAGTCTGAGTTAATGATCTTTGAGTCTGAAGGACTCCAAGTTTGATCTGGCAAATGGCCCAAGAAAATATGACTTAAGTTTTAGCTTACGTTGTAGTGTCTGTACCTTTCTATTTACATTGAATGCAAGGGTGTAAAAACTTTGAGTGCTCCCTGCGTTTCCCTCGGGGCTGTGGTTCGAGACAGATCTTCTGGGGTGATGCAGCCAACCTCCAAAGTTCTTGCTTGTGCTTGCTCTGCTGCACAGCTCACCCATCACTGTTTTATCACCAAAACATTTTGGAGTGATTGATTTTAAACACCAGTGTCTCCAGGACCCAGCAGTCAGTGCAGTGTAGCCAACAGGCAATCAGTTGAACTGAGGTAGTGAAAATTGCAGCAGAACAGCCTCTGGCTCTAAGGGGTAGATCCAGATAGGAACAGCTTAGGGGTTTTCTTCATCATCACCCCCAATTTGCATTGGATCTACACCTTTACAATAAGTGATGTCATATATCTGCTTAATCTAGTTCTTTGTGGAATACTGAAGAAGAAATTAGTCTTTTCAAATAATATTTAGAATACTGTGAAGCAAGATGCTTGCTTATGACTTGGAGAGCAACAGATACTGTGTCATGAAAATAAAAAGAAAATGTATTGTGTTTCATTATTTCATCTATGTGAACACTTTACTGCATCTAATTCTGTTCATCTAAAATTATAAACAAACTTACCCTGATATAATCTAATTTTCATTACAGACACCAAATGGTATTATGTTGGGCAGCAAATTGGCTTAGGATAATTCTGACTTTAGAAAAGAAGATTGTAATCAACAGATTTGTAGTTTAATAAAGTCTCATGATATATGTATACCCTATAGCTTTTAGAGCTTTATTTTCAGTTCAGAGTTCCCATTAGTGTAATTTAGGTTTATTGGTACAATCCAATTTAAGATATGCCTTTTTTTTTTTTTAAACAGCGAAGAGTGTCAGTGTGAGATACTGGAAAGAAGCAGTATGGGGGAACCATCTAGGAAGGATTTTACTGCAAAGAAGATGGATGAGATTTAGGGGCAAGGGTATGCAGCGAGAGCCTGTGTTTCATCTGAAGTTTGAAAAGTGCAAAGGCCAGTGAGGATATGTAGGGTCCCACTGGAAAAAGTGAGGTTATTTTAGTCTGAAATCAAGCTTTTGTCAAAAAGTAAGAACTTTATGTAGATCAGGGGATTTTTTTCTTTCTTCCCCACTAGTCAGGTCTAAACTGTAACCTCTGAATGGTGCGATGCAGCTTATTTGCCAAGTATATCTGGTCTCAAGATTTGAAAGCCCAGCAGCAGAATTCTCTCAAATTTCTGTAGAAAATTAATTGCGGCTTATTTGTGGAAATATTTCAACTAAAGAAATTATGGTTATGTCTGTTTGCATGTGAAAGTTTTAGTTTTTAGCTATCTACTTTTTGTACTTTGAAACAGTGAATCTGCTCTGGTTTGCTTTTTTTCCCAAAACAACCTTTTGTTCTATTAAGAAAAGCCACGTGCCTCCAGTTTGCTTAGCTTCTTGTATGAGCAAACTTGTAGAAATAATTCATTAAGCTTGGATAGTAAGCACACAGTGGATTCAGGCTACTTGTAACAAGCGGGTGAATTTTTGTGTGCTTATTTCACAAAGGTGATGAGGTATGTATGCAGGAATGTGAGTTTTTAGCTGGCTGTCTTTATGTGGTCAGGATGAAAGTATGTGTATTTTTATTTCAGGGACCGTACGAAACATGAGGATGCGTGAACAAACTTTGGTTTGGGATCTTCTGAAGGGCTGACTGGGGAGAGACCAAAATCTCTCCCTCCTGCTTTGCCCCTGTGCATTTTCAAGGAACTGTAGTGTCTTCCTTAGGTGCCCTCAAGTTAGCGTGGCCTCAGCAGAGCCTGTAGTAAGCGTGTGGCGTGGGGAGCGTGGGCCGGGCGGGCGCCGCTCAGCGCTGGGCACCAGGGCTGCGGCT
>NW_008626042.1:0-16568 GCF_000691845.1 Merops nubicus
TTTTTTTTTTTTTTTTTGTAACTTTAGCATCCATTTGGTGTGAGCTTCATTTCAGACAGCTCCAGCAATGAGTGGGCATTTTGTTTCACAAGGCCCATGCACAAGTTTACTTTGCAGTGCTATAAACTGCAGTAGGTGGTGTTCAGCAGATGGAGTTTTTTTGTGAAAGGTGTCTGGTAAAGAAAAAAAAGCAAGCCACAAGCCCTGCACAGTGTTTTGTTACTGTAGAAAGAAAAGCCAGATTCTGCAAACACTTGGCCATGTACTTTGCTTTACAGACAGTGCCAAGCTTCGTTCTGATGAATATTTTTGCATGTTGGTGATGCTAAAGTGACAGCTCATTTCTCTCCTTCAGCCCCACAGAGGCACTTGCATGAATATCGGTGTGTCCCACGGCGATCCAGGCAAGGGAAACAAATCCCAAATAAAAACTCCTCCATGGGTTGCACAGGCTATTAGTGGTGCAGATCTGCTCCTGGTCTCCTCTGCACCAATGCTGCCCAAGCATGAAGGAGGGGGTGCAGCAGGAGGGGAGCAGAGCCTGCCAGCACTGACTCTCAGACAGGTGAAATGTCATCACCCTCCGAGCTCTCAGATTTGATGAAAAGCCCTTGTGGGACAAGAGACCTGGTGGTACCAGAGCTATTTACGCTGCTCTGGCCAGCATTCTGGACCTGCTGAGGGCACATGGTTTGTTGGATACACGCAAAAAACAAAGGCCACATTTTCTGCTTTGTTATTTCACCAAAATTGGAAAGACTTAGGCTAGGAGAAAATATGACCCTTTTGGAAGACAAAAAAAAACCCTTCCCTTCAGAAGAAAATCTACACATTTTCCCTCCAGCTGAGGGCTAAGAAAATTGTAGTAGTAGCCCTCCAGAAAAAAATATGAAATTAAAATGTGATGGGTTTTAGTTAAAAGATGCAAGAGTAACAAATTAGGCATTCTTTACAGAGCAAGTTCAACTTTTCTCCTTTACATATCACATTCTTCTTTAGAAAAATGGATACTACCTACAAACCCTGGGGAGGGAAAAAAAAAAAAAAAAGAAAAAAAAAATTAAATGGGATTGAATACGGTGGTCTGAAGGAGCTTTGTTGCTAGGTTATTAATCAAAATGTAGTCATGGGAACTAAAAGGATTGTTTCTTCAGATTCAAGATAAAATATTGCTATCCAAGGCTCCAAGTACCGAACATCTGATTCATACAGTCAGATTGCAGCAGTATTAAAGGGGAACTGAGATAGGATCTCAGCTGGTCAGATGCTGCAGAGACAGCTTTGCACAGCAAAAAGCAGCCAGTGCTGGCACTGCCAGGCTTTTGGGCCTTGCTCAAGGTAAGGTGCAGGGAGACGCAGCAGCTGCATTGCAGGCGTGTGGATTCTGCACAGCAGCGGCAGGCTCTGTGCCTGGAAGAAATGCCACAACTGCTGGGCCAGATGCAGCAGTAAAACCAATGCTGAGTCCCTGGCATGGACTCCTCATACAGCTTTGGTGGCCTGTATCAAATGAATTGCTAGTCACAGTCTTAACAGGCAGCTCAGAGACCTGTATGGCCACACCTTGCCTTCAAAAACTACATTAGGTGGGCAGAGTGACCTCAGATCATCATGTCCCTTTATTTTCTGGAGGAATTCCCCTCCGCATGTGCACAGGAAAGCATGTGTTGGTTCTGACAAACCCTCATCTTGTCTGGGCTGTAGCTACTTCAAATTTCTGCATGTCCTTCTAGCACCTCTCCTTGATGCTAAGAAAACAGGTTGCTGCAATCTCCTTCTCAGGTAGTTAAAACTCACACTGGCCCCTCTTCAAAATTCTTACAGAGGCACAAAGATCCTTGGTTACGGAGAGGCACAGGAAAAGGAGACATTGACACGCTCCTGGTGAGCCTCAGAGTGATCTTACCACAAGGGGCTGACTTCCCCAACGCAGCCAGCTTCTCCCTCCTCTCCCTTGAAAACTCAAGATGGGAAACCATGCAAACACCTGCGTATGGTCCCTAACTCTCTCCTGAGGTCTAGCACATTATAAATTAGACTACTAGCCTCTCCATGCAGGCTACAACACTTGTCCAAACTAACACACATCTAAATGCAGGAAGTGAAATTTAGACTCCAGAGGAAGCACAGGGGCCCATCACCACGGGACTAATCACTTGTACAAGTCAGGTCCACAAAGACTGGATCTCTGATGGGATTAACACGGAGCAGACTGGCTGTCAGCAAACATGCCAGGGCCACAGGCCCTGTGGAGCTGCAGGAGGGAAGAGCACAGAGAAGCAAGGACATGACTCAGAAGGAGCCCTGGCTCCCTGCAGAGCTGGGTGCAGGCACAGCAAATCCATATCCCCAGCAAAATGCCTCAGCCATCAGCTTTCCTAGGCACAGGCAACTGTGCACAGGTGCTGCAGAGCTCCACATGTTTCCCATTAGCAGGGGCTGGGGGTGTAGAGTGCTTATAAAGGTGCCAGCACAAAGGAAGGGCTGTCAGCTCACTGGTAACTGTCTGGGGTACCCTCTGCTTTTACAGCTGTATGTAGCATGGGTTCTTTTTCTCTGATTGAGAAATTTAAGATAGAAAAGGATGAGGGGAGAGATGGTGTGTGTTGTTAGGATTTGACTGCTCTGTTTCTATGTGTGATGAGAGCAGTGGATGAAGTAGTGGTGAGTGGAGAAGGTGTCTTGGGGGTTTTACAGGGGAAGGCAGTGACTTATGAGTTATATCTGACTTGCACCAACAAGGTGAAAAACAGAATCTGTTGTTGTTACATTGACAGTAGCTGAATAGATATGCATTTCTAATTCTGGGGTACCCTTCTTCAACCAATACTAACAAAATGCCACCAATGACTAATCAAGGCTTTCATGTATGTGGGCCTGGGGTGGGGGAGCACATGTGGTGAGTAGAATGAGTGCATTTAATAAGGCAAGGAAGAGCATGGTTAATCTTTTGATGTGAATAACACCTTCTTCCTCACCTTCTGGTCTTCTCCCTCTAACAAAGCAGTCTGGTATCAGCTATACCTGTTCTGTTTCATGTGGTGAAATGGATGACTGGGACAACAGTGATGAGTTCATTCAGCGACTGGATTTTTCCAGTTGCGGTGAAGAGAGCGAAGACAGAAGTATAAATGAGGCAGATGCCCTGAGCTCAAGCCCTGCCAAGAGCTGTGAGTTCCAGAAGCGGCAAGGGAGCAGTCCTCTGCCAGCAACCCCTCAGAGAAAGCTTAGTGAGATTTTCCTGACGAAAGCCTGGCTGAGTCCTACCCTGAAGGCTTCCCCCGTGGTGAGCAGGAGCCGGGGTACCGCCGAGACGCCGCTGCACATCACCTGGAAGAAGCTGCAGCTGTGCGATACCCCGCACACGCCCAAGGTAACGGCGCCCCCAGCGCCCGGCCTGAGAGGGCACCAGCTGCGGCGTGCTGGGGCAGCGCCGCCTGGATCGTGAGGGGATCTGTTGCTAGCCCCATGGAAAGTGTTTTTCTTCCAGCGTTACTGTTGCTAGCCTTCTATTCTTCTCTTAGAAACTTGGCCCACGAGTTCCTTAGGTACGGAATGGTTTTTCTGTGGGTGTGAATAGAAACCTGTGTGTGGGAGCAAGTGTCTTGACTCTCTCCAAGCTGCTAAAACTAATTAGTTGGTACTGAGTTTGTCTGACTTAAAGAAAAAAAGCATTCATGTTCCTTGGCTGCCCGCATGCCCCTTGCACTCTGCTAAGGGGAGTGGATGTCAGCAGCATCACTGTAGGAAGTGTGTGCTGTGCTCCCAGAGGGATAAATTCTTCTTTTTGAGGAAAATATTATTTCAGCTTGGAAAAAGGCAGCTACCCTGACTGCTCTGTTCAGCACATTTTTTAGATGCAAGTGAGTTTTCTCTTGAAAAAGAAAGTTGGAAGTGGCATTGTGGCTGGAGTATATCTTGTATGGCAAGCCTGGATTGCCTCCAGCCAGCTTGTTGGCCAGTGATGCTGATTCTCCTTTTGTGTGCAACTGAGCTGCTTAGTGAACTTGGGAAAACAGGACTTTGTTCTCAGGGTACCCAAATCCCCTGTGAAAGGGTAACGGATCAAAGTGTGTTTGTGGAGGAAGGCTAGACATCTTCCTCTGTGTTGCTGTCCTAAAATGGAACTTGTCTACTGATCTAGTTGCCTGGGACAATGATCCCAGCCCCTATTTTTTGTGAAGCTTCTTGTAGACAATACAATAGAGCTACTTTTTGTCTTCTGCGAGCACAAGTGCAGACCTGGTGCCAGAGGGAGAAAAGGTAAGAAAGCAGAGCCACATTTAACTGCAAAGAGATGAGTACTGGAGGCCCAGCTACAATGCGTGGCAGAGTAGGCAGGTGTTTGTGTTTTGGAGACTTACACAGTCCTGGAACAGATTGCTTGAGCTAGTTATGGTAGCTGCCTTACGCTGTATGGCAGCACCTAATCTCTGATGTTACAGGAGACAAGTCTGCCTGATTAAAAAATAGAGCCCTAGCAGAGCAGATGGGAATTGCATGCATACAACAGCAGGCTGCAATGGTATCTTAGATCCATTTCTTGACTTGTGGTTATACTAGAACATAGCTGCAATTCTACAGAGCTTCTAGGCTGCTGGGTGAATTGGGTTTGGACATATACTGCTTTTAATACATCCATATGCAGAACTCTTCCATTTGAGAGCAAGGAGATGCAGACCAGAGCCTAAGAAAGTGATCAATCACTCTCAGGGTCATAGTAAACCAGCATCTGAACTTCCAAGTATGGTATAGAACTAGAAGGATGTCCTAGAAGTAGCTGTGCCTGTGAGTGCAGCATCAATCAGGTGGATGCAGGATACTGCATACAGATCTAGGGACTTTAGTTTCAGAAACTTTCAACGAAAGAAGGAAGGAACTCTAGATATGAGGGGAGATGTGGGTCCAGGATCATACAAGTGCGACCACTGTGGGATTGAAAAGATATACAAGTATCATGATAGGGAGAGTTCCAGGTTCTTGAAGGGCTTTTAACTAGAAGAAAGGGATGTTTTTAAAAACTGTTCTAGACCATATACCACTCTCTTAAATCTGAAAAGTCAAAACCAAATATTTCAAAAAGCTGATGGTTACTGAAGGGCCAAATCATGGAAATTAAGTAGATTTTTTTTGTCTTCACATCAAGACTGAGTGCTTCTCTGAAGTTATGCTTTACTCAGACCCAAGGTTTTGGACTAGTAGGTGAAACCAAATGGCCCATCATCTGTGGGAAGCCGAACTATAGAAGATCCAGGGTTCCTTCTGAACTTAAATTTGTGAAAGTGTTTTTATTTCTTGAACTGTCTTACGGTCACTTTGCCAGCTGCAATATTTCTACAAGTATTTCTACCAACTTCCCCTATACTAATGCTGCTTGTTGCTGGGGAACCTAAAGGAAAATTGAGTCATGTTCTATCTCATCTCCTGACAAACCTGTCCTGACCAAACTGATGCAACGGTTCATGCTTGACAGAACTGGGTCTTCCATGTTAATGCAGCATGTGACACAATTTCAGTATCTCTTTAGGTGTGAAAGGTGAGCAGCTGGCTCCCCTTGAGGACTGTGCTTGCCAAAATGGCTCTGCAGGCCTCACCCAAGCAAGCAGGGGATTAGAGCCTGAAAGGGCTTAGTGAAGAATGTAATACTGTGTGGAGGGAGGAAAAAATTGTCAGGAGTAAATCAGGGATTTAATGATTCAGCTCTTGTGAGAAAGGGAGCTGAGCTCTCCTTGATTTGCAGGAGAGCAAAGATGTGATTCTGACACAGCAGCAACAAAACCACTTTGATAGCTTATCTGCCACTTTTTTTTTTTAATACAGAGCCTGTTATCAAAGACAGCTTTTCCTTCATCTGGGACAAAGGTCCTGCCCAAAGGCTTCCGACATCTGAGGTTTGCTCCTGATGCTGACTTGGACTCTACCCAAGCTCCTCATGTCAACATTAATCCCTTTACACCAGAGTCGTATCGACAAATGCTATTTCTTCCTAATGGCAAGAGAAAGACCAGAGGAGAGCTGTAAGTGAACTACTCTTAAATAACAGGCTAGAAGGAGACTGTTTGAAGAAGATAAATAATGGAGATATTTAGTACCTGGACTTACTTGCAAACAATGAATCATTCACTTCCGTAGTATTAATTGGTGCAGAGCAAACATTAGCAGACTTACAAAGGTAATAGAAATATAAGTAAACTCAGTAATTTCCTCTGTTCAGAAATGTAAGTGGAGGATCAACAACTAATCTCAATGCTCTGGCTGTAGAAGAAAATTGTACCTCTTTACCCGTGGTCAAGAAAGAGTGGAGCTTGACTCTGTTATGCATATAGCCACAACTCAGGGGAAACAACATACATATTTGAACTGTGATACAGCTTTTAAGATGGGCGTAGGCTACTGCTGACCTGCAAAAGTTCTGAGTCTGGCTTGGGTTAACCAAGACACAAACTCAGTCAAATATCTGTGTGCTACAGTGAGGTTCAGCTTCCTTCATGCCCCAGCTGTAACATGCTCAGCTGGGTATTCCCCTTGCAAGCAGAGTGGGGCAGTTTTCTCCTTCACTAAGAGCTTGTTGTCAAGCTACATGGGAGATGACCTTGCACCAGTAATTAGGTGTCCAGGGGAATGATGTCCCTGAATGATACTACCGTCCCGTGGGCACTACTGAAGTTGGTATGTGGAGGCTTTCTAAAAGACTTCCTAGCCTTTGACCACAATCTTTCAGGCCTCAACTAGAAACTCATTGTGTATTAACCACTTTACAAAATACGTCTTTAATTAAACTGTGAAACAAGGTTTGGAGATTCTCTTGACAAATGTTTTCATTTCAAATCTCAGTTACATTGCTGCACTAAAATGATACATCAAGACTTTCCCAAACTTCTGTTACAGGAGAAATCCTGATCCAGAAAGCCAGATAAAGCAAGAGCTACCTACAAAGGTGAGCGTCTGTGTATCCCTCCTCTCCTCCAGAGAGGATAAGATGCTTGTAAAAGTTTGGTGCTTGATAAAAGTTATTCTGCTACTGGAGTATAAATCATTGCCCATGACAGAGGATGAATGCCTATGACAGAATAAGCTGTGTTTTATGTTAAAATTTGAGACAGGAATAATTTCTGAGTCCATCTCTAAAGGAAACTTGTACTAAAGCAGGTCTGAAACTTTGAGTAATACTAAAACTCATTGATTTTGGTCAGGAGGTCTTCCTAAGAAATGTAATTTGTGTTCCTCAGGGGGAACTGTATTATTGAGGTAGTATAAAGAGTGGCTGTACCTCTGTGGTTTGGAAAAGCAGGTGTATTGCTGTTCTTAAGCATCCGTGCACTGAAGCGCCTTTGGATGTGCATGGAACACGGCGTCTATATTGCAAATGATACATGCATCTGCACTGCAAAACTGAGAATGTTGAGCTGAATGGCTCTGATGGGGAAAAGTACAGAGGGTAGTGTTTCAATTGCAGTAGTCACAATGGCAAACTTCTGAAGCAAGGCAGCAAATTCCGTACGCCAGTAGGAAAATGTCCAGCTGGAGGGGTGTCTGTGCCTTGAGGTCCCAGGGAAAGCCCCAGCACAGCTTATGCAGCTACAGGGCAGCGAACACTGCCTTACAACACAAAACCAAGTTCTCTTGCTGTTGCTGGCATCTGAACTTCTCTGGTAAAGCTCAGCAGCGGTGTGTGTTGGCCTGGCTGCATGGGGCAGGGTGTGAGGTCTGCCCTGGCAGAACTGGGGAGCTGGTGTAGGAACCTATGTTCCACAGCCTGCTGCCTTCTTCCCAGGCTTATCTGGGGGAAGCTACTCATCCAGCTGGCTCCTCGAAAGCAAGCCAAGCCTGAATTAAATGTGTTCAGGTAAGGTAAAAATGTCAATTTTCCTTAACAGCCCCTTGAAGGAATTATTTTGTCTTCTGTGAAGTAGGTAGAATAGAGTTCATTGCAATTGTGAAATAATTTGGCTTACTGGAAGAATAATGGTCCCCTCTAGCTGAGGCGACTGGTATTGCAGAAAAAAAGGTCTCCCTAGAAAAAATAGAACTGCAGATCTATCGGCTATCGAGTAACATCCAGGCCTACCACAACTATTCTTTTCCTTAGAAGAAAGCCTCGAATAACTTGTGACTTAGTGAAATAGTACTCTGCTCGAGGGATAATTAGATTGCGTATACAATATAGATATAAAATTGTGTACTAGGAGATATCTTTATTCCCTTAACTTTAAGATACTGTAAAATAGCTGCCTTATGAAATGCAACCTGTTGTGAAGAGTTTCACTTCTTATTGGCTGTGAGGACTCTTTGCCCCCACCTTTTAGGGTCATATACCATATACTACAGCAATCACAACAGTGGTTTCTGTGGAAACCACCATGCAAAATGTGCCACTGTCTCTGTAAGGGATGCAGGACGATGAAGGAAAAATCACTTAGTCCACTCTCTCATTGTTCACTTCATGCACCACTGCTTATCTCTTCTTTACATATCTCCCCTGCTGGCAGCCACTGCTCTACAAGCAGTATTAGTGGCTTCTATTTCCCTACTGGCCATTACTGTAGCTATAATGATGTTCCAGCTGTTCTGCAGGCTTCCAGCTCTCTGTGGGAAAGTGGCTTCTGGTGAGAAATCACTGGGAATACAGACAGAGATGCTGAGACCTGCTAACCTGCCATTAGTCAACAGCTGGTGCTTCAAACCTGATGAAAGCCTGAACTGATGCAGAATGTCTTTCCTGCAGGCAACCTCAGCTGCCAGAGTAAAGCAGACCTTACATAGCTGGGGCTCTGTGAAGCTGACACACCAAGCTTCTCTCCTGAGCTCAAAAGAGGCAATAGCTCTTATTTAAACAAATTCAGTACATGAGTCTGGCAAACTCAGAAGTACTGCGCTTTCACCTACCAAGGCTTAGTAATAGATCATCTCAAGTATGCAGCAGCTGGGCAAAAGCCAAACATTTTGTTGCTGTCTGCTGATCATCCCTGACTATATCAGCTGTGGGTCTAGGAACTGGGCATGCCTGCCAAGAGGTGGTGTGATGGTAGTAACCCAAAGAGGCTTAGGTATGTACAGCCAACTAGACTACAATTCTCCTTAGCTGCCATTTCTGCCTCCGTGGCTAGCAAGTAAAGATTTAAAAAAAAAGAAACCCAAAAATTAACAAAACAAATAACAATGCGTAAACAAAATACCCCACAAAAAATGATCTTGGGCTTGTTTGGCTCTTAGGTGGTCAAAAAAACCCCCACAATGTGCTTAAGTGAAAAGTAGTATTTTAAGAAGAACTGTTAGTGCACCTGCACATATGCCTGGATAAACATCCAAAATGGGAGAGGACAAAACATGGGTGCTCTGTGAGGACAAGTGCTACATAGATGTAAAAACATGAGAGTTAAAAGACTTAGATAATAACACATCATTTGTCTTTGCTGTTTTTGTAACCTTGCAGAGATACCCTCTGAAAGAAAGCAATATGGTTTCCCGCTACCAGAAGGAGTTCCTGGAAATAGAAAAAATTGGTGTGGGGGAATTTGGCTCTGTCTACAAGTGCATCAAACGCCTTGATGGATGTGTTTATGCCATCAAGCGCTCCAAAAGGCCTCTGGCAGGATCCTCAGATGAGTGAGTGTGCTAGCTAGAAATTGCCAGTTGAAATGATGGGCATGTTCTTGGGAGGTGTGATGGGGAAGGGGGAAGTGTGGATCTAAAGCTATCTGAGGGGTGGCATGAGCAAAAACTGTCTCCTCTTGCACTCCCAAGTAACAGTTGGGAGAGTGGGGGAAGTTATCACTTTAGGATATTGGATATAAATGTCTGAGGGAAGAAGTCACATGTATTGCAAAGCAAGATGACAGCTTACCTGAACTCCTCAGGTCCATGCATCCAGTCTCTTTAAAATGAAAACTGTGAAACAATTCATTTGTAGTATGTCCCTGCCCTGCTGCATGGCCAGCTAGTATTGTCCTGCATACTAAAGCAAGGACTTTGAACCTGCCTTTGCCTCTTTAACAAAAGGCTTGCTCAGTGTTTTGTGGGTTTTTTGACAGCTGCTTGAGTGAGAGCAGGTTTGCTTCAACAGCTGTGAGACCCAATCTGTCTGCCAAAACCCAAAAAGGTCTTAAACACCTCTGCTTTCCCTTTTACAAGCAAGGCTGCAAACCAGGGCTCTCCTCATGGCCCAAAGCAGGGCCCTGGCACACTGTCACCTCTGCTTTTTCTGTGTGCTTCTCTAGGCAGCTGGCACTGCGTGAGGTTTATGCTCATGCTGTCCTTGGACACCACCCCCACGTTGTGCGCTACTACTCGGCATGGGCAGAGGATGATCACATGATTATCCAAAATGAACACTGCAATGGTAAGGGTTGTGACACTGTCAGAGGCTGAGATCTCAGGGTGGGTGCAGTTACCTTCTTTTCTACTTAAATACAGGGTGCTTTGGTTTATAGCAAAGCAAACTGCACTGGGGCTGCAGTTCCATGGCGAATACAGTGAGGGCTCATGATATTTTGACAAGTCCCTGAATGGTGCCAATGTCTTGCAAGTAGTGAATACCCTCTAATCTGTGGAATTTTAAAACTGCTTCTCTGCACTGGCTGGCCTGGAAGAGTATTCCCCATGCTAATGCTTAGAACTGCATCTGGGCCTGCCCAGGTACAACCTGAAACAAGTGACTCAAGAGTAGCTAAGTGCTATATATCTTGGAAACAAACCCTTCTTAATGAAAAGGAGTAATGATCTGGGGAGTGGGTACCTGGCTGAGATGAAGGCACCTTGCATCTTTGCTAGAAAGAAGGGCTCAACAGCTGTAGAGGAATGGAGCTCAATAATGAGGTAAAGAGTAAATGGGGTGCTGCAGGCAGGGTCATACACTCTTACTTGAGTTTTCCCTTGGCCCTTATCACTGTTTGGGAGACATTACAAGAGACGCATCTGGCTACCAGAGGAGCCAAAGGCAAATAAGTAACTTTGGTCTTTCAATTGCTCCTGCAGTTTTGGGGCTCAGTGATGATAGCTGTTTGGAGTAATGATGTCACATTTGGTGGCATTAACCGTGAAACATGGTGATTGTTGCTGCACCACTGATGTGTTTCTGGCATTCTAGTGAATGAACATCTGAGACTAAAGGAGAAGTGGTGAAAAGCAGTCTGATGGGGGGAGAGGCTGTGGTATTTCCTAGTCCTTAAATAGCCAGAGTGCATTAATAGAGACCCACAAAAGTGTTTGTGTCAAATGTTACATTCTTCAATCACAAATCTGCTAGTGGGAAGCTTAATTTCCTTGCTCCACCATTCATATACCTGATTTTTGCCTCTAAGCATGGCAAAATTAACTTTTCCACTGTTCACTTGCAGCAGCACCACTACCACGTCAGCCCTTCTGGTTCTGTAGGTAGAGCTGCAGTTGTTCAGTCCTTGGCAAGCAGGAGGCAGGGCACTCCCAGGCAATGGAGAGGCTGAAGCCAATTAGTGATGTCCAGGTTTGGTCATGAGAGCCCATATAGCTGGTATAGTTGTGGTTTGTCACTAGCAAGCCTGCAAGTGCTCTGGGCAATAGACTACTAAGATATTTCAAACTTGCTGCTCCATTAAATCTTTGTCTTAGGCTGATGGTTTTCACCTAGGTGGGAGTCTCCAAGATGTGCTGCTGGAAAATGCAAAGCTTGGCCAGTACTTCCCAGAAGCAGAGCTGAAAGAAATATTGTTGCAGGTCTCCATGGGGCTAAAATACATTCACAACTCTGGCCTTGTGCATCTGGATATCAAACCCAGTAAGTACAGTGCTCCTCTTCTTTGAGGGCCCTCCAAGTGACCAGCTGGGGTAGGACCTGCAGTAGGTCCTTCTGACTGGACCTATTACAGTGTTTCAAAGGAAGTTGTAACTTGTTGCATCAACTTGTTGCAGCTGAACTGCATCTTGTCCTAAAGGGTGAATGTCTTGTGTGGGTTTTTTTTTTCTTTTTGATCTTGCCACTACTGCTGCTGTAAAACTGAACCTTCTCTGATGGCAGCATTTTCCTTCTCATGAACTTAATAATCCTGGCTCATGGGAATTGCTTTCATACTGGTGTAGCAAGTAGGGCTGCTAATGAAGATGGGAACTTCCTTATTTGCTGATGTCTTGTTGCACAACACTTGACCTTTGCATGTGAGAACTGGAGTGGGAAATGAATATTTATTGTACCTACCTTGAGGGATTAAGTTCCTGCAAAACAGAGGCGCAAGCTTTCCTCTCTGGAGCTGAGGGTGGGCACCTCTGGGGCAATGCCCACCATCGTGGTCACATAGTTACAGTCTGAGAACAGAGCTCCTCTTTTGAGCTGAAATTATGCTTCTGGTGTGGGGGGCAGAAAAGCTGATTACATTATGGTAGTTTATGCCTGATGTACAACTGTCAGCTGTGTTGCTGAGTATGTGAGTTGGGCGGGGAGCATGTGCATGGCTTCCCTGGCTGCACAGCTTCACTTGCTTGCCAGGTGGGATTTTAACAAAGTTGTCAGGCTGCTGCAGTCTGGCTACTGACACCACACTATTGCTAAACTTCACTGTCTTGCAGGTAATATCTTCATCTGTCACAACCTGGTGGCTGCAGGTCCTGCTGGGCAGGAGGAGAGTGACAGTGAAGATGAATTCTCTTCTGGTGTGGTGTATAAGATTGGTAGGTTTCAGCCCACTTTACAACTGGCTTAAGATGAGGTCTGCTAGCTACTGCTTGATGCTGCTCTGTCCTGCTGGCTGAAGATACTCGCATACAAGGCAGACAGCACAGTCCTGAATGCTTCTGCTACTTACCAGAATTAATTCCTCTAAGGAGACAAGGCCTAGAAAATTCATGTGCTTGTTTCCAAGCCCAGATTCCTGAGAAGCAGGTTTGCTCTCTTACTCGATATTTCCTGATTGCACTGTTGGTGTCTATAAAATACAAGCTTTTATCAATGGAGATCTACATCACTTTGCTCCATCTGCTGCCTGTTTTTTGTCTCAGGTGACCTTGGCCATGTGACTTCAATATCCAACCCCGAGGTGGAGGAAGGAGACAGGCGGTTTTTGGCCAATGAGATTTTGCAAGAGGTACAGCTGCTGGCTGGGCAGTGGGGAGAATGGGGTGGTGAGCAAGTGCAGAGAGATCAGTTGGAGTGAAATCATCAGTCTGGCATGTTCCTTGCCTTATCTTTTTTTTGTCTGTTCGGGCTGTAAAATCAGCAAAATTAACACTTTAAAAGACCCACAAATAACACCATTCTTGCTAATGTAAATATTTAACACATTCATAAGTACATTTATTGCAACTAATTCCACCTGTGAGGGATGAATGGCACAAAACCTTTATCAGTTTATCATTTACACCCAGCTGAGATGAGACTCAGACTGCTGGATGTGATTACTGAGGAATATATGCACCCAGACAAATGCCTTGTACAACAAGCACTGATGAGGTAGCGTGGAGGGGTGGGAGGCACAACACAACTCTTAACCTGACTGCAGTTTTGCCACTCTGGCCAGTGAACAAAAAGGACTTGCTACACAACAACCAGCTTGACTGTGTTAATCAGCTTTGGGCATTTAAGTGACAGTATCTTCCCATGCTGCAAGTGGATTTAGGAACTGTTAGGTCAATATATCACATGCAGTCTTTAGTTTGAGTTGGGCATGGCTAGCTTATTGCCTTGTGGTGAAGGCTGGAGGCCCACATTTGTTAGGCCGTACTCTGGATTTGTTGAAGTGATCCCAATATGGGATCAAGCTCCTCAGCACTGAGTGAAAGCCAACATACTCTCTTTGCTACCAGTTCTACCTGCTATCAGTCTTTTTATCCTAAAGAGAACAGCCAGCTGGGATGGCGAAGGTGGTGGTATCATACATATACTTGTTCAGCTGTTTCTTTTTGAGCTGGTATCTCAGCCCACCTTTGTTCAGCTAGCAAGATGTTCCCTGTTTGTCTTCTCTCCACAGAACTACTGCCATTTGCCAAAGGCAGACATCTTTGCCCTGGCCCTCACGGTAGCTCTCGCAGCTGGCACGGCACCCCTGCCTCACAACGGGGCCATGTGGCACCATATTCGCAAAGGCAACATCCCACCAATCCCACAGAAGCTTCCTCGTGGCTTTCTTCAGCTCCTCAAGGTGTGAAGTAGTCTTGACAGTATGCAGGCTTTTCTATTTGGCATCTGACAGAGAGAGTATTAAACCCTGGACTCCTTTACCTTCTAGCTCATGATCCATCCTGACCCTGTGGAAAGACCTTCTGCCACAGCTCTTACTAAACATCCAGTTCTCCGTCCTTCACGTGGAAAAGCTGTGCAGCTCCAGAAGCAGCTGAACGTGGAGAAGTGCAAGACTGCCATGCTGGAAAGGTAAGGCTGGCTTGGGCATAAAGGGCAGAAGGCGTGGGTGCAACAAATGCTTGAATGTAGGGTGGTAACGTTGGGAGACCCAGTATGCAGAAATACCCAGTCAGCTCCTGTGCCTGGAGCCGGGAGGTTGATGGAGTTCTAACAAGGACTTGTAGTGCCTGAGCAGCTGGGGTTCACTATTGACTTTGGCTGCGAGCTAAATTACAGCAGTGAACTTCCATGCCCAGTGCAGCCACTGGTGATGGAAAATGCTGATTCAATACGAGACCAGTGGGCAGATAAGGAATTGATACCCCACTGAGGTAGTTGTCCAGCACAGAATGGAGAGAAGTGGCAGATATCCTCTTTGTCCTTGCTCCACCTCACTGCTGCTGGTAATAATGTTTCGAGGTGCTGAGATCTAGGAACTGCCCCACCACATCCCTTAGCACAAGTCAGCTGGGGAAATAGGTTTTCCATGTAGATGGAGAGCAGCAAGCATCTGGGGGAGGGTGTGTGTGTGGGGGGGGAAGGCAACACAGAAGAAGAATGTGCCTTTGTTAGGTATGTGTGCTGCACGAGGTGGCGCTGGTCTAAGTTCCAACATGGACAAATATCTGAAACAACTGGAGAAAAATGGAGCAATGGACTGTTCATACTGGTGCCAATGTGTGGTTGACCTGATGCATAGTTTCGTTTGCTAAACCTTCCTGTTCCAGAGTAGAAACTCTGGAGATAGCTCGAGTGGTCCTTGCATCCCCCTCTGGGGTGAAAAGTCACCAGTCTCCAGGAATGCTGGAATACTGCAGTAACCCTCCTGTGCAAGACAGTTCATAGCTTTCTCCTGTAGCTGATGGGGATTCATGCATGACGTGGTTTTCTTCCTCTTCATTCCATCTTGCCCCTGCAGGGAACTTAAAGCAGCCCGCCTTGCCCAGACTCTCATGAAGAACCAGCCCTTAGGAAGTGCCAAGCTGCAAGAGTCTGAAACCTCTTCTAAGCAGAACAGCAAACGCCTGGTGGGAGGGAAAAGCTGCCGCTCATTTAGCTTTACTTTGGGTTACTGAACTTCTGTGTTGTCCAAAAAACTCTGGCTGCTGAATGGCCCTGTGAAAGCAGAGGGTTTCCACAGACCAGTGCCCCATATTAGCTCTCCCTGTTGTGGTTTTTGATTCCCTCATTAGTTTTGATGAGACATGGGCAGAGGGCAGAACAGCTGTCTTAGAAGTGTGAGATCATGGGATTTAAGATTATTGTCCTCTGTCTCTTACCTGTTTTAATTTCTTGTGTAACTGGTCTTGTTCTAGACTAAGAATAGCTTTGCCACACAAGGGAAAGGATGCTGTTTTCTCTACTTGCTTCCTTTTTTTTAGTTGGGCCCTATTACTGAGGAAGTTTTTGTGGTCTTAACACTCTGGCCACCTGTGTATCTTTAGTGGTGAGAGTGGCTGTATTTGGAGACAGCATCTATAGCCGGGTCCTCCTAGAAGGGAGCAGGTGGGCACTGTGGCAGACAGTTTTAATTAAATGCTAGGGGACAAGCTAGTTACATGTCACTCCAATTGCACCCCAAATCCACCAGGACTGCATCTCACTGAGGGGACAAAGAATGAAAGGAAACACTTGGGGGCCTTACTTATGGAAGTTGCATGAAAACCTCTCCTCACTTGAACTTCCAGCACCAAGTGCAGTATCATGTAACTGATGTGGTTAAGCTTTGGCAGGCAAGCCCCTGATGCCCAACTTGTTTTACGTCAGTCAGCAAGGACTCTGTGCTTGCTGTGGCGGAGAGGACTATGGTGTGCTGGCAGGAGGGTCTGTCTGCCTCTTGCCCTTCCAGTATCTCACACTTGGTGCAACCGCTGCCCACCACCTGCAGCCTTCCGGCAGAGATGAGGCCAGTTCCAAGGGGCTTTTGAGGCCTTGTCAGTGTTTCTGGAGTTGCCTGTGTAAGGTGTGTGGGTATTTAACAGTTATTAAACTTCACCCCCTACTTGATGTAGCTTTCTGGGCGCTTGTGGGCTGTGTTTGGCTCTGACCACGGGATGTGAACGCTGTACAGTTACCAGGGAGAGTGTCAAGTTGTGAGCTTGGGTTATTTTCAGGTTTCATTGAAGTTTGGTTTCAAGCATTGGACAGTACTGGCTTTTAAACTGTTACGGTCCTATCCTTTAAGAAGCGAAATGCGCAAATAAAGATTTTAATCCTTTTACCTACGACGCACTGACTGTATTTTTTTTTTTTTCCTCCCTTT
>NW_008626043.1:0-4547 GCF_000691845.1 Merops nubicus
AAATGATTCTATGATTCTATAACTTCTCCTCAGATTGTAATGGTTGGAGGCTGTTACTCTTCTAAGGATTCTTTCTAGACAATTTTAGGAAGAAATATGGTACTTTAAGTTTGCAAGCAGTTTTATTTGAGGTCCTGCCTGCTGCTCTTGCTGTGGGTGCCGCAGTGGGTTTTGGTGGTGCAGGTAACTAGTCAGCCTTGGATCCCAAGGAGTAGCGATGAATTCTTGTAGGAGGGAGTTGTGCTTCCCAAGCAGCCTGCAGCCGTGGGCAGTTGCCTACCCTTACAGATAATGCTGCTGTCCAGAATCCTTGACTTATTTTCATACATGGATATATGAAAATATTATGGTTTCAAGTGTCTGGAAAACAGTTGAGGATAAAGTGAATTAGCTTCCCTTAAATTTGGTCAGGATGGTGAGAGATTGTGGTCCCCTGCAGCACCACAAAGCAGTTTGTGGTGCGTGTATGTGACCTGCTCTGCAGCATCCTTCATCTGAGCTGGTGGCGAAGTATTTGTGCTTAAACTGTGCTTCAAATGCTCATGATTTCAGTTTATTTCATTTCTAGCCTGTAAGGAGTATCTTGAAAAGGAATTTAAAACTCGAACTATCACGCAAAGTGATCAAGAGTAAATTGAGCTTTTCAGGATGTTGTGGCCATCTACTTTTTTCCTAAGGTAATTCAAAGTGCTGGCCATTCTGTGTGAAGTAGAAAAAAGATAATTTGTAATGAGTGTTCAATTAATCTCACTGTACTTTGTGGCTTTTGTACAAAAGCCAAAGTATCTCGCATACCTTCATGTTTTGAAAACAGCTGTGAAAGTCCTTCAAAGTTTCTCATTTGGTTTCTGTAATTCTGTACAGGGACTTCTCTACAATAGAAGGATTTTTGCATAAACTGTACACTTTTGTTAACCCTGTTTTAAGCTGTGTCGCTTTTTCTGGTGTGTTTTGTTTTTTTTTAATATAGCATTCCATGGCATTGACAAACTATTAAGGGTGACCAGTCTATTCACCACCATATCAGCTAACTGTTCAGAATAGAGCTAAATAACAAAGTGCTTAACATACCAATTATTATTCTACTTGAAGATTGTCAGGATTATAATAGTCCTGTATTTGAGCTACAGCAGTAGGGAGCATTAGAAAATGGTTCTTTGTTCACTGCAGTCACAGAACTGTTTTTATTTCTTTATTGGATAAGCTGTGCTGCAAAATGAAGTAATGCCCATTGAAATTACATACTGAATTTGATAGTCAAAGCTATTTCTAATTAAATTTTCTTTTAGTGAACTTACAATAGCAACAAATTAATATGACTCATTTGTGGAAAATAAATATGAAAATATGGCAAATTCTAATGGAAGTGTGTTTTACACTCAAACAACTATTTTCGGTTTATACTTAGTCCAACATTCACTCATCTTCTCTTGTTTGATTCTTTTAGAATTTAGATTTCCTTGTGGGAATTATAGGCCAGCTGTACATTCACTAGAACGACTTTTGTATAGCTTCTAGAAATAGCTGTAGATTTCTGTTAGTTCATAATATATTTTGAATTTGTGATTACTTGGATATGTAATGTATTCCTATATAACAGACCATATTAGTACATATTAATAGGTTTTAATTATTACTGAGCTTTTCTTTAAAAAATATTTTGTAGTTGGTGGAAACAGCTGATACTGCACGATGATGACTGAGGACTAAGGGCAAGAAAGTAAGCAGAAGGCTGAAAAATCAGAACATGATTTTCAGTTGCTCACTTGAACTTAAACCATGTTATTCCAGAACTATGTCTCATAACTGGTGTTCCCCTGGAGAGTGAAGGTATGTAATAGACAGGAGAGCAATCTTGGCTTGTAAAGGTGCTGTGATGAAAGATACAGAGCATTTCAAGGGGAAAAAAACCCATAAGGTGGGGGACATGGTAAGACTTTTTTTTCCCCCCAAATTATTGAAAACATTAGAATTTTTTTCTTTTGTAAATGTTCTGTCAGCAATTGGAATTTTTATACATTGTGCTAATCCTACCTTTATATAAAAGTCATAAATCTTATAAATTAACATGTCAGGCAGTTACCAGAATTCTTCAGTCTGTTTCTTTTTATGGAGTGATCTGACACGTTTTGCAAACAGCAGGCCTAGGTGCTCTGCATGAATCCCAATGGG
This sequence comes from Merops nubicus, assembly GCF_000691845.1. NCBI lineage: Eukaryota > Metazoa > Chordata > Aves > Coraciiformes > Meropidae > Merops > Merops nubicus. The sequence continues at coordinate 2,173 of NW_008626043.1, forward strand.
ATTTTTAGAGATCAGCTCACAGGAACGGACTCTGGCACTACTTCCAATCAGGTGAGAAATGTGGTTTAACTTAAAGGCAATAATACTGGAAGAAAGATAGGAATTATTGACCTTTTGACATTGGATTTTAAAGTTTAGCATAATATTATTGAGGCCTATGAATGTTTTTGTTGGTACATCCATTAGTTCCCTTATAATCTTGACATTTCCAGTCACATTACATCTTTCTGGTGCATAGAAGTCTTTTTTTCATCTCCCTATTTTTCAAGCACCGAGACATTTAATGACTAATTATCAGAATTAATTTTGTTGCTTATGTTGCCTATGAGATTTGAGGAATGTAACTCTGAACTTGTAGCTGACCTCTGAAAATAGATATGCAGCTATTTACAAACACAAGTTACAACTTCTTTGTTTATTCTATGAATAAAATGCAATAGCATAAATGCCAACAACTAAAATCTGTAACATAGGGGAAAACAACCATGAGGTAATAAAAGAAAGGTCCAGTCAGGATCTGTCCTAAAAGCAGCAGTATTTGGATATTTTGTTATAATAGATAGTTTGGATATTTTTAACACAGACTTTTGCATATTAAACATTTCTGGTAACTTTTGCTGACATGCAGCAAGTTCTGAAGTCCTGGAATTCTCTTGAGGTTTTCTATTGCAGAGACCAAAAAAAAGTTGCTAAATGCTTCCAGTGCTCTAGCCCTGAAGCAACATTCTGCAACCAGATGATACATATAAACTTGCTTCCCATAAGAGAGCAGTCTAGTGCTGAAGGGGGAAAAAAAAAAAAGCTCTGTTTTTAATATCAGATGTTTTTAACCCAAGCATCTGTTTTGAAATATTCTTAATTCAGAAAATGTCATGTTAAAGAAAGTGCAAAGTACTTTAAAATCATTAGGAATGAATAAGGCAATTTGGAGCTATGACAAACCACTGTTTTTTTTGAATGTGAGGAATGTTCCTGCAAGAGCCCTGGAAGAGCAGTAGCACTGGAAGAGTCATTACTGCTGGTACCTGCTGCATCATTGGTGGTGTTTCTAACCCGAGAAGCTGAGATATTGCAGTAATATGTTGCCACCTCTGTGGCAACTGAGCACCCTGAGCCTAGTTCACAGATGTTTTCTTGCCTGCTAGATAGCCAGAGTCAGCCTCTGTTCCCGAGGGGAAGGGAATGGAAGTTCTGTTACATCCACACACTCTTGAGCTGTACTCTAAGTTGTCAGTGTCCTCTGTAGCTTTAGGAAGATGGTCTTCACTGGAATAAGATAAATAGAAATGTGGTCTAGGTGTGAGGTGTGTCCTTCATTAACTGCTTCATGCAACTAATCCATTGATCTGTGATCATAAGTAAAGGGACTTAAAGAGTTAAGTTTATACTGATAACACCTATACTTGTAATTTTGCTGAGAATTTGTCAGCTTGGCCACATTGCTAGCACAGTGTTATACTGCAGAAAGCCTTTTTGACCTTCCTGCTAAATGGTAGTGCTGCTATTAAAATAAACACCACTAGATTTCTCTCTCCAGAGCAGGGCATGGAGTGAGCGTAATTCGATGTGTCTGGCAGTAGTGAAACACATTGTCAGTCAAATACCAAAGGAAAAGTTTGTCTCTTTAATGCCAAACAGGCAAATTTTGGCCAGTTTTTAAAAATCAAATATGCATAAGCCCAGTGTAAAACCAAATTTTCTTTTAACATTTTAAAATGAAGTTATTTTACTTTTATGGCAGTAAACTTTCTGTTGTGTACTGCGATAGGCTACTTCAGTGTCTGCCAGTTGAATTGACAATGTGTTTCTGCCAGCATAAAAGAAACCATCTCCTTTCACCAAAATTTTCCTTGTTCGTACCAAGAGAGAGTTTAGTTCTACTTGACCACAGAGATTATTTCTCAAACAGCCTTTTCTTTATTGTTCTTTTTTAGTGGCAAGTAATGCCTTGGAAACAGTTGAGAGTCTGTTCGTTCCCTTGCACACACCTTTTCCTCTTTCCAAGGGGCAAATCTGGATCAGCTGGTTGCCTCCTTGTGACTCTTGTACTTTAGATTGATGTGAAATGTGGGATTCCACTTGCTTTTACGGTTGATCTTCTTGCAGAGCTTGCTCGTATACTAGCTTATTTCTTAGGGAAAAGCATTGCAAATAACTGCCTTGCTTACAAAGACATTGTAGAGTACAGGATAGGCCATTTCATTTGGCAGCCTGTTGAGACAATTCTGTTTGCAGATAAATATTATCTCTGTTTTTCTTGATAGTGTCTTTACCTGTTCTGACTTTTTATTCTTGCATTTTTTTACTCAGAACTTTCGTTGGGTTTAACCATCTTTCCTAGGAAGTGATGTCATAGAATCGTAGAATCCTTTAGG
>NW_008626044.1:0-5703 GCF_000691845.1 Merops nubicus
TAAAGGATTCTATGATTCTATGCCTGGCATCTGAAGCATCAGGAAGGTGCAGGACACTGACATCTGAAGGCCACTCCCTCAAGGCACTCTGAATGCTGCTGAACTCCTCAGTTTGGGAACCACATCACTGACTGCAGACAGAACACTTACCGACTCCTGTCCTCCACTTTGACAAACGGGTTTTTCAGTTTACCTGATAAAGGGGGGACAACAGGAAATTAAAAGGGACAGATTTTTTCTTCATTGAGCAAGTTAGTCCAGTAGCTGAATAAATAAGCATACAATAATTTAAGAAAACATTATGTACATGTTTTGACAAATTCTTGCTTTCCATAAAGTTTTTCTACATACTTCCCTTAGACATACAAATTAGAATAGAGCAGCACACTTGACCAGATGAGACCTGCAGTACATTTTTTGAGTGTTCAGAAAGTAAGACAAAAGAAAAACCCTCTACAAATACTGAAATACTTACTTCTTGACTTTTGAGCAGTAACTTGTTTTCCCTATTGAAAAAAAGAGAAGGTATAAATTCCCATTAATATTAGTCTGCATTTTAAAGATTTATCTGTAGCTAATTTTAAGTTACAAGGGTCATGTGTTAATCATGACTTCATAGAGTCATGATAAATTTTTTAGAAAAATAAGTTCATTAATACTTCAGAATTACAGTGACACGTCTCACAAATAAATATGTATTTCTACACTGCAAACAAACCCCCAGTGTTGTCTTTGAGATGTTTTCAGTTATTTTTAATAACCAAAACCAAACAAAAAACACAAGTAAATTTAATCACTTTCTCTCATCCCTTAAAATACCTCTCCAGGACTGGAAGTTGATTCTTCAACAAGGATAACATTTCTTACACCACTTTATAAATGCTAACTAACTACAAGCTGTAAAATGCCACAAAAAATGCAGATAGCAACATTCTCCTGTTAAAAAAAAAAATCTTCTCAATTGAATGGATTTATATAGGTTGGGTTTTTTTTTTTTTTAGTAATGAAGATTAAAATTAAAAGCAGTATTTTGCCTTCAGAAAAGAGTAATATCTACAGTCAAGCACAAGCTGTATTTGTTTCTGGTAAAAGTACAAATGTGTATTTTATACCACCTGAAAAAAAAAAAATTAAACAAAACAACGTAACATGCAGTTGATGGTATGTTTCCAGGTACTTGTTACAGATCCCTGCATAGACTAGATAACTGCACAACTTCATGTGTTTAACTGAAATTAGAGCAACTGCAGATGCAGCACACAAGCAGCTGAAACAATGTCTCACTATATGACACACTAAAACACAGAGAAATCATGGTTTCACAGGCCAACCTGCCCATTATTGGTAGAGCAGTTCAAAGGTGTTTTATGTTAGTTCTTTAAAGGATTAGAAAGGAAAAGATGCAGGGCTGAACAACTGACACAAATTCCCTAGAGACAGCTCCTTCTCTAGGAAATGTAACAGTGATGCTTCAAAGTGGTCCATTTATTTTTTTAATAATGATGAAATGTATAGCTAATACTTTCTGATTTTCAAAGATGTTTCTTAAATCAATTCATAAAACAAACTGGTCTGGGAAAAACTGACCATGAGCAAGGTTTTACTACTAAAACAAAATCGGTAAGCTTCACTGCATGCAGTATTTAGTACACCTGTGTTTTCAGTTAATGAAATTAATGGGTTTTTCACAAATGGCAAAGAGCCACTTACCACATCTTTAAAAGAATTGCCTCTTCTTTTGATTAGGTAGATCTCCTTTTTCTTTTGTTCAATGTAATTCTTAACATCTGTCAAAAAGAGAGAACTTACTTAGCTGAGTTTATTTTTGTATGTTTGAAGTAATTGCTCATTTTTTATATTTTGAATTGAACAAAAGAATAATTAAATGAACATTACAAGTTCAAACTAGGCTTCATCAAACAAAAATGTTTACCATCAAGATGAAGTATCTTCACTCCCCAGCTCAAAGCATTGGACAGTATACTTCCAGAGGGGATTAAGTCCTGCAAGCAAGAAATTAGATTAATAGTTTTAAGCAATTTATGGTAGAGTATGTAAATATATTACAAGATGTAACATGAAAGCTGAGACCAAGGCACAGATGCTTTGCTTCTCGCCAAAAGACTATCAGTCTCCCCAACTGACTTTTCCATCCCCATGTCACAGTGCTTCACCATCAAAAGATTATAAAATGTCAAATAAAGGTTCTCTATTCACATTTTACTCAACTGTTCCCTACTGTCACATCTTATTGTAACTAAGATTTGAAGACAATTAATTTATAACTTAACTTCATGAGCACCTCCCAAATACTAGCTATATTAACAATTCTGTAGAGTCTTATGACCAGTATTCTAATTCAGACTTTCAATGCAAGTACCCAGAAAGCAAGACCTGACAGTTTTACTTATGGAATGCTGAGGCACAAGTTGAGAGATTTTCCTGCAGGATGTCTCTCTTAGACCACTAAGAACACTCTTGATACTTATTTCCTAGAAGGGCAAACCCAAAGTTCCTCAAGCACGAGTTCACTGATTACATGGCTCACCTGCTCTTTGATTGCTTTTTCGACTAAGGATTTTCCTCTGCTCATACATACCTACATAAAAACAGAAACACATTTGTAGCAAGTTAGAACCCATTTCAAAGAAACAAAAGGTAAGCATTTAAGTTGTTGCTAACAAATACATATTTTAGCTATGATAGCCTCCTCTTGTTTACTATACTGCTCTTTTTCATTAATTCCCATCTTCCCCACAAGGTTAGTGTTGGTATAATTGGGGGGTGGGGGTGGGAAGGGAGAAGAAAAAACAAGTCAAAAAGTAGCTGTTTTCACCCATGGCTGAAGCAACCATAGTGCCAGTGGCACTCACCAAAACATGAGGTTTCATCATCAGGACTTGTCCGGGTTATTGGCAAAATGAGGTGATCTCCCCCATGTAATGCCAAGACCAGCCCAGAGACTGGCTCACAGTCATGTTTCTAAATAGCTGCCCTGTATAGTACAGCTCATTCTTTCCAACCCCATTTTGAAAGAACACAAGACATGCCCACGTAAGAAACTTCATGTAAACTTGCATAAATTCAGATACTGTCACAATTAACAGGACCCCTTAAGAGAGTGCTCAGAAAAACTTAATATTCCTAATGCTCGATTTTATTTATTTCCTTCAACTATATCAAGATACCTGCACTAACATCACAGCAGCCAGATACTAACAGGCTGTGTTGCTAAAGAGACAGTAACCATTGGATGCCACCACAAGCCTACACATATTGATCCAGCTGTCACACGTAACATTAATTTTTAATTATAGGTCACACATATTAGATTTTAGTGTATTCTGCTTATTTGCAGAAAAGGATTTTTCTTTTTTTAGTTTTTGAAACTTTGCTTAATTAGTTTTAGTTAAGTTTACCAAGTTACCCTAAACTAGTTTAAACTATGTTTGACCTGCTGAAAACCAAAAAAAAAAAAACAACCCACCCAAAAAATCCTTATTCACCCAAGGAACTGTTGCCATATTCAGGAAATAAAACAAGAAAAATTGTCAGAGTACATCCCACAGGCTGTAGCTGATTCGCAGCATTATTACTGAGACACTTACTGTACCCACCATCTTAAAAGAAACTCCACCGTGTTGATCTTTTCGGTTGCTAGGATGAGGTGAGCTATTTTCCCCATTATGTGCAGATTCTGGGCTGGGAACAGGAGAAATCTGACCAAGAGCTGGTGCAAATTTTGCCTCCTTTTTATTAGACACCAGATAGCTGATATCTTTACTAAGAAAACTCTCCACTCTCTAAATATAAAGACAGGAAGCAAATAATTATTTCAGGACAATAAAGCAGTAACTCAACTTTACATTTTATACTTTTAAGAAAAATGGCAAAACTTCTAGAAAAATAAAGCTCACAAACGTTGAATTAATGAGATAGTATTTCCTAAAGATCTGGATGACAAATACAGCTGAGCTGTATTAGCATCTTACCAGTCACAAATTCCAATCTCTATTTCTAAATTTTGTAATCTGTATCAAAAGTGCTTTGCTTTGTTTTAATCATTATGATTCTTTGCACTATCTAGCTGTAATACTTTCCAAATAGAAGAATACAAACACTGCATTGAGAAATAACAGAATAATCCATGGAAAATTACAGTTTATCGAATTTTATGTAACAGAAATTACACAGAAGCATTCAGCTAAACTTAAAGGTATGTGTACATTATAAATTCACTGAGTTTAGAACTAACAGAAAAAATAAAACTCCAGGATAGGTACCTTGTTTCACATCTACAGCATTCATAACACTTCTCAAAAATGCAGAAGACTTAAGTAGATTCATAATATTTTCATATTCAGCAAGACAAAATGTGATTATCGTAAGCTTATTCTCTTCCATCTTGTGCCTTCAACTCTTTTGTTACCACTGTATGATTAGAGGTGCCATTTGCATTGTTATTTCCTGCCAGTTTAAGCAGCTTGAAATATTGTCCTCTTCCCCACAAGTCAGTATGGAAAGCACAAACTGCACAGGCAGCAAGCCTGAAACTGTGCCTTTCAATTCTGCTCTGTTTTTCTTCCAGAACTAGGACACAGAGAAGGAGGCACTTTTGAGTGCACTCCACAGAAGAAACAAGGAAGCACAACTACTAGTTGATTTTGGTGGCACTGGGCACCGCAGATTTAGGCATATGCTCCTCAAAATAAACCAGAAAAACTTCCTTTTCAGTCTTTGTTTTGCAACCTTGCCTTTCACATATGAATTTCTAAAAATTCTCTTTTAGAAAGACAGAAGATAGCATGTGCTCATTTAATGCTAGGTGTAAAGAGAGGCATTTAACCTGAACCCATGCTATTGCTATTTCTTGCCTCTACTATAATATGAGACAGCATCTTGATTTACAAGCCTCAATTTCATCAAAACTACTCAGTGCTCCCACGATCAAAGTAGTATTGCCAAAGAAATGTACAGAATAGCTGGCAGTTTAAGCAGATCCCTTTTGCTTCTGTGGTTAAAGGCTGTTTAACACTTTAAGTGCCAAGATTACCCTGCACTAGTTCAGAACACACAAATTCAAAGTGCTTATGTTGCTATGGTATCCTGTACTTGCTTGTACCAAAGTGTTTCTTCCATACAGAAGAGAGAATTGCAGGGGGAGGGAAAGTATTAAGATGCTTAGAAAATTTATTGTTTAAATAAGAGTATTTAAATAAAATGACTAACAATCTGTGCAGAAAGTACTTACTGAAGTTACTGACTTTTTTAAGCATATGTAAAACATTTTCTCTCATCTCTTTCAGGTTCAGCTGAACAACTTCAGCTGTAACATGTAAAAGTGTCAATATTAAAATTGTATAAAGTTTTAAGCAAATGAATAATCAACTGTATCCTGGTTTGGGTTAGAACAGAACTGATTCTGTTTGGTGATGTTACTTTGCAGCTACAGCTCTTCTAACTGCACTTTCTGAAGTTAATAGCACATTTCGCAGTCAGCGTCTGCTTCTAGCGGTGATAACACTCAATGTTTAGAGTTACCATCAACGACTGGTGTGCAGACCACTGCTAAACCCTGTGTACCACACTGAGGGGTGCAGAAAGCAAAGGCCACACCTGCAGGGAGGAGCAGACAGGAGAGGTGACCCTAAACTGACCAACAAAGTATCCCATTCTCTGTATGTCATATTCAGTATAAAGCTG
>NW_008626045.1:0-2972 GCF_000691845.1 Merops nubicus
AATAATTAATTTAATAATTAATAAATAAACACATTAAAATAACTATAGAAAACTAGTGCTTAGAAAAATAAATAGAGCTAAAGCTGAAATAAGTGTAAGACATCGAAAAAAGCATGCAACTTATGCAGAACATGATAAAATGAACACAGCACCGTTTAAAACTGATTGACAGGTAATGAACTATAAAATCTATATTGAAAAGGAAATGACAGAGAAAGAATAGCACAAAGCATCAATGCACAGGGCTGATAGATGAGAAAATTTCTGAGACAACAGCTCACTGAAATTAAGTAAATTAAAGACTGATGAAAAATCAATGTGTTCTGATTGAATTAACCAGTTGCTGAGAAACAGAAGAGCACTGTAATTTAACATGACTGTTAAATGGATGCTCCTGCTTCTATCAAACTTCCTGCACAGTTGAAAATGAGACACCAGTAAAACAAAACACATTCCTTCACATCTAGCTTCTCCTTGGTTGTAACAACATATGTTAACCATGTTAATAGTTTGCTATCCAAGTTTCAGTAGGGTACATGCTTAATGAAGCAAATATCAGTTTATTCTGAACTTTCAATACAGGAGTAATTTGCTTTGCATCTGATTTTAATTCCTTTCTAAGCAAATCTTCTCCCATTCTATTTGATACAGTGATATTCACTTGCAACATTTGCTGGGACTTGGATTTACTTAACAGGATGATTTTTCCACCCCCCTAAGGGTTCTAAGGGTTCTTCTATTTCCTTTCTTTCACAGAACAACAGCTTTCAGCATTTACAGTTTTCATTCAATGGACTTGGAATGCATAGCTTGAAGCCTCTGGCTAATGTGCAAAATGCATCACTTTTAAACTGTTTTCAAATAAATACTGTGATAAGAACTCATGATAAAATCATGATAAACTTTGATACTTAGAAGTGTTCTATACTCAGTTAAAAGTTTGAAGGTTACTGCTCTAAACCATTCATTCTGCAGTAGGTCAAACAACGAGCCACCTTTTTATTTTTTTTTTTTTTATTTTTTTTTTTTTTCCAGGCAGGAGCAATATCACTCTGTGAAAAGACCTATCTTCAGGAAAAGCAAAGACTATATTTAAAAATTGATTGGCTTTTTACAGGTGTTCTCACAACATCCTATTTATTTGTGTGCAAGGTGGTTTTTATATGAAGTATTTTATGTCAATATACTGCCTCTATAGACAGTCAATAAGCAAATAGCAATTTCCCTGAAGTTTTAGCACCAATTGAAAGAATATGAAATATAACAGTCTAGCTATTATATAAGATTTAAATGTTTCAGTAACTTCACTGTTAGCCAGAAAATGCTACTAGGTTGCATGATCTTAATCCTTGTACAAGTAAGTCATTAAAGTTTGCCTTGCATTCTGTTTGTTTAGACACATTTTCAAAAAGTATTTTATTCTTGTTTTGAAGTCATCAATATCCACTGTGTTTTCATGGATGCACCATACAGTTCCTATGGTTGCATTCTACTCACAAGCGTGCTAAAAGGGTAATCACTTGAGTTTATCAGAAATTAAGACAACAAATTAAGTGCTCTACATCTACTTAGCACATTCTAAAAAGATCATCTAAGTAGTTTCTCTAGCATCTTCAACCTATTAATCCTCAAGATACTTTTTAAAAAAGTGAATCTTTACCTCTTATAACTTGCATTTATGTTGGATAATTTTAATGTTGTGTTCTTCAACTTCATGTTTAAATATGAAAGAACATGATGTTCCTTCAGCAAGTACTCCAGATAACAGGTTTCTGAGGATAACAGGTTTCTGATTTCCCTGGCGTTTCTTTTTTTTGTGTGGTTCATGAATGAAATGAGAAGGAATTACCTATCCTCATTGTTAAGCTAATTTCCTATACTTTCAAAATCTTGAAACTGTGAAATCACTCGCCTACAATTCATCTTCCTATATGACTTAATTTTATGCTTCTTTGTTGTCATGATTCATTCAACATTATTACATTTTAGTTCATGTTCAGAGCACTCTCCCTTACCATTTGTCCTGCACACATATAATAATTTTAATGTTGTTTGTGATTTTTTTTTCTGCAAGTATAAAAATCAAATCAATTTTCACTGTGTTTATATTGTTTCAGATAAGTAGTTATTTTCAATAATGAATTCTTCAAATAAGAAAAAAAATAAATCTTTTCTTTTTGTAATGTGTGTTTTAGTGTTAGCCCTCCTAATTTTTCTCTCAGGAATATTAACATATTTCAATTCAGATTGTCAAAAGGGAAGTATATTTTCTTAGAGAATAAATGGACATGCCTCCAAGAATGCTGTGAATGAGTAAAATCCATCTTCCTGTCACTATGTAATGGATTATTTTTAACTACCTATGTTTTTTTCTAGTCAGTAATAGCCTGCACACACACACATCAAATGAATCACTGAATAAGGAGGAATGAAATGGAACAGATCTATTAAGAAAGGTATAGTGAAGTGTGTTCACTGCTCCAGTTCACTGAAATGGATTTGGACTAGTTTTACTATACTGCTTTATTGGAATACTAAACACAAGACTGTAGGCAATTTACAAAAATAACTGAATAATGCACTGAGAATATTTCAGATCTATATTGACAGATCTTCGCCTTCAAAACAGTCCTCATAATGAAAAATAACAGCATCTTTACTTACTAAAATATCCGTATTGAGACATCCCATCATTTACTCAAGAGATAAAATGGTTTATATCAGCCTGTGAAATGCGAATCCCTGAAGTTTCTATATAACAAGAACTTCACAGTTAGATACGATTCTAAGAAGACCGCCAAACAATGTCAAATTTTGGAATGTCAAAAATGTTGCTTCAGTGATACAATATATTAAAGCTGTCTGTTGTAATGGCTTGAAAACAAACCAGTGAGAGACTCCAAGTCAGAAATACAATTTAATAGGAAAAACAAATAAAATAAATTAAATAATACAAAGGAAAACCACAGACA
>NW_008626046.1:0-1377 GCF_000691845.1 Merops nubicus
TTTTTTTTTTAAACATACACTTTTTAGAAAATCTGTAACCTTCTGTTCCTATGCTACAGCATAAAGCTGTCTGTTAAGGGACACTTGAGCATCAGTGTTAGTTATGGGTGTCAAGATGAGGGCTCCAGAGGTCCAAAATGTCAGTCTAGACTTAGCTTGCTCCTTTGTCATATACATTCTTGGAGTCTCCTCAACTGCACAGCTGTATTGCCATCAAACATATCCCTTACAAGGTATACATGATGTTCTCTGGGTTACTGAATATTCAATGTGAGACACTGGCTATATATATGCATGTGCTATTTGCATGTTCCAAATAAAACTTCTTCATGTTCCTGTAGTAGTACCTATCACTGCAGGGAGAGCACTTCAGGAATCTGATCATTCTGACCACTTCCTCTCAGCTCACCTCTACATTCATTAGAGGCTCATCTGTTCGCAAGAGTTCATTTCTCTGATAAGGAGTTGAGAGATAGCAATGAACTAATTTATTAAGTTCTTTTTTTCTTTAGATGCTTTCCAGTTTTCAGGGAACTTGGTAGCTTTAGAAAAGAGCCCAAATTGACTGAAGTCAGTCACACAGTCAAGTTGTAAGCAGTTTGTAATCAAACCTCAAATATTAAGTTATTGTCCAAATTTACCCTGCTCACTGAGATTGGAGAGAATAAGTCTTCATGGCAGCAATCTGTTTCCTAAACCATAAAACTTCCCCATAAATTGACTATTGCAGCTCAGGCTTTTTCCTTGAACACCATACATCCTCTGTGCTAAACAAAGCAAAGGCCTTGGTGGATGGTAGAAAATAGCAGCCGTTTAATTAAGACTGTATCATAATGCATATGTGCAAGAAAGCCAAATCAAGATTACCAAGAAACTGTAAATCTGGGCTCTAGAACCTTACTTTAACATAATTTCATAGCTTACAATATTTTAAATGAGGTCCTCACTATCTCTTTCTCACAAATGTGTTATCAGAAATACCACATAAGACTGGTTTGCTGATCTTATCATAGAATGTCTGGGCTGGAAGGGACCCCCAAAGGTCATCTAGTCCAGCTCCCCCACCACAACAGGGACATCTCCAACTAGACCAAGCTACTCAAAGCTTCATCCAGCCTGATCTTGAATGTCTCCAGGAATGGGGCCTCCACCACCTGTCTGGGCAACCTATTCCAGTGGTCTGTCACCCTCAGATTGAAGAACTTTTTCCTAACATCTAACCTAACTCTCCCTTTTTCTAGCTTAAAGCCATTACCACTCGTCCTGTCACTACAAACCCTTGTGAATAGTCTCTCCCCTGCTTTCTTGTAGGCCCCTTTCAGGTATTGGAAGATTGCTATAAGGTCACTGTGGAGCCTTGTCTTCTCCAGGCTGAAC
>NW_008626047.1:0-2279 GCF_000691845.1 Merops nubicus
GAAAGATCTGTGTGGTGCCCAGCTGTGGGGGGAGAAGACCCGTGTGCAGCTTGGTTGTGGGGAGAGAGAGAGACCCATGTGGGGATTCGGCTGTGAAGGGAGAGGGGGACCCGGGTGGAGCCCAGGAGCTCGCACAGTACCTGGCCATGAAGCACGGGGAGACGCCAGGGCAGGGGGAGCACCCCGAGGTGCTGTGCAGTGCCCCTGCCCTTCCACAGGCAGTGACAATACAGTAATGAAAGCTCCCAGGCTCCACTGATTCAGCCCTTGGCAGCAGGAACTCTTCTCCCTCGCTAGAACCTCATGTGCTCCTACGTTGCTGACTTCACAAGTTTTCTAATCCTGTCCTGATCTCTAGGGAGAAAGATCTCGACGAGGTCCTGCAGACACACACGGTGTTTGTCAATGTTTCCAAAGGCCAGGTGGCAAAGAAGGAAGATCTTGTCCAAGCATTTGGGACCGATGACCAAACAGAAATCTGTAAGATGGTAGGTTTCACACACTTCACTTTATAAAACTACTTTCTGAGTGTTTTCCATTAGGCTCATGCAGACACGGTAGGCTGGTTTGTTATTGGAAGGTTTTCCTAGGACTCTTTAGTCAAGTCTGTGCTGTTTATTAACTGATCTCTTTATTTTTCCTGTCCAGATTTTATCCAAAGGGGAGCTGCAGGTCTCAGACAAAGAACGACAGACGCAGCTGGAGCAGATGTTCAGAGACATCGCGACTATCGTGGCTGACAAATGTGTGAATCCTGAAACAAAGAGGCCCTACACAGTCATCCTCATCGAGCGAGCCATGAAGGACATCCACTACTCAGTCAAGCCACACAAGAGCACAAAGCAGCAGGTCAGGTTTTGGCCAGATATTTCCAACAGGGATTTTAAGTATTTGAAGCGATGATGAACAGCAAGAACTCGGCCTGTTCTTGTTACTCTATCCAAATAGCATAACCACAACTCCCTGCAGCCCAGGGGCAGTGACCAGTACTGAGAACTTGATGGTTCAAATCCAACTTGATGATCTCAGAGGTCTTTTCCAACCTTGGTGATTCTGTGATTAATGATTCCATGAGAAGCATGTCTGAAGCCGAGGCAGAGGCTTTGAGGTTTTGATCTGTGTGGTGTTTTTTAAGCAGGTCTGTAAATGCTCTTTCTCCTTTAATGTCTTTTACAGGCTCTGGAAGTGATCAGGCAGCTAAAGGAGACCATGCAGATTGAACGGGCTCACATGAGGCTGCGATTCATCCTTCCAGTAAAGGAGGGGAAGAAACTGAAAGAGAGGCTGAAGCCACTGATTAAAGTTATTGAGAGTGAAGATTTCCACGAGCAGTTGGAAATGGTAAGTGCCAAAGCAGTTCATGGGGTTTGTACTTGACTACACCTGTACTTTTTACTACAAGGTGAATTCATATATGGAAGTGTTCAGATAAACTGCAAGTTTCCCAGAGATTCTAAATCAGACATGTAGTTTGTAGGGTCTTATTTCACACAGACCTAGTGATGTAAGTTTGAAAGTGTTTTGACAGTGGTTAAGTACTTTTTTAAACAAATAGCCTGTGGTAAAGCAACATTTGGTATTAGTAAAAATCTTTCTGAGAACAGATTAGAATCTCACAAAACCAGCTGTCAAAAGACATCCCTAGTGTGGGGAGGTGGAGGGAACTTGTGTGGAAAGATTACTTGATAGAAATCTCTTACCAACTATCTACAAAGTCCTCAGCAACTAAACTATCTTTTTCTAAAATTAAAATCAATGTTAGACCTTGAAAAGGGCTGATGCAGATCCAAGATCCTTGCTTGACTGCTGCCACGGGCACCATTTCAGGTGTGCCTTATCGACCCCGGGTGCTTCAGAGAGATCGACGAGCTGATCCGCAGCGAGACGAAGGGGAAGGGAACTCTGGAAGTGCTCAGCCTGAAGGACGTGGAGGAAGGAGATGAAAAGCTGGAGTAACCAAAACCTCCCTGCAGCAGTTCTGCTGTAACAACATCCCCTGCAATGATGGCGTTAGCCACTCTCTTCTGTTAGGTCTTCATCTTTGCTCCAGTCCCTGCTGCCAAATATTTTCTGACACTAATCCTTTGGGATTTCTCCATGCGGTGTGGGGTGTGGTTTTTTTTAATCATTTTACACTTGCTTGGTTTACAGCTGTCTCTGCCTGTAGGAACGTTTTGTGTCGGGGCTGAGTTAAAGAGGCAGTTCCAACATGATGCAGAAGTTACTCACGCTTGGGTTTGTTCTCAGAGGGCGTTGGACTGAGGCAGTGCCAAAAGTTT
>NW_008626048.1:0-942 GCF_000691845.1 Merops nubicus
TTTGTCTCACTGGTCCCTGTCTCATGGTTCATCTACTTGAGAGCTGTGAGGAGAAAAGTTGCCATTGAAGACTGAGATGAGATAAGTTGGTATTTCCAATGATGAATTTTGACGCTTATGGGCTGGGGATTATCTCTTAAAACAAAGCTGTTATACAGCAGCAATATCCAGAATACACACATGCTGGGAAATTAAGGGGGACATTTAACCCAGGCTCTCTTACCCTCTGTAGCCCTTCTGCTTCTGGTCTACATAGGATCATTCCAGTCCAGTTTTAAGACCTCCACTTCTGTTCACTCATTAATCCACTCAGCAGCCTCTCCTTTTTTGAACCTTGCCTCTGATCTGGTGCAAAATTTTATGTTGGCTTATTTTTGTGAAATGGAATTTGTGAAGAGTTGAGGTTATTTGACATGAGAACTTGCAAGAGAAAATATGATACAGAAGATAATGCTTGTGTGTAGGAACATACAATAGTAGTTATTGTCAGTTCAAGCAAAGGTAGGCAAGTTTGCTGGTATTTATTTTATTTCCAGTTCAGGTATGTCTGACTCTCTTCAACAATAGAAATAATATTTGCTTGTGGCAGAAATAATTTCTTGTCCAAGAAGTTTCCCACCCAAACCATTGCTTGTAGGCTCTATGAACAGAGTAACTTCAGTATCATTGTGTCTACTCAGTGCTTTGACTCTGACAGAAAATATTGATCTTTAGCATGATCTGTCCAAGGGCAACAGCATCATTAATTGCCAAGTGATCTGCAAAACAATTAGAGACCTCCTGGCTGTTGTACAAACAGATGAATGGAGCTGTGTACCTAATCAGATACAGTTGGATCTATCTATGGACCTAATTGTGCTGTTTAGAAATGTCTTCAACATCTGTCACTTGCCCACTTCTCACAAGAACATATGCCATGCTCTGCTCTGCAGGGCTCCTGCT
>NW_008626048.1:973-15648 GCF_000691845.1 Merops nubicus
GAGAATTTTCTTGTGGGGGCTGAGGGGGAGAGGAATATTCAGTGTCTTCAAGGAAAATTTTATTCCATATCAACATTATCAGATTTGCTTTTTCAGAGTCAAGCAGGATTAAGCTAAAGATTACAAGTGTACAAGAACTGTAACTCAGATTTGCATTAACAGCACGATGATGATGACAGGACAAATACGTTAAAAATTAACTCAGAGCTGGGATGCAGTGATTTTAGCACTTAAGAAAATGAACCAGACTGATGATTTTCTAGGTTGTGTTGTTCAGCACCTAGTGCAGTGGGAATCTGGCCTTAAATTGGGTCTCTGAGGACCAAATGGTAAATGGTAAGAGTAAGACTGTGCATTTATCAGTGTCATATTTCTATATGAAGGAAACTAATTAGGAAGGAAATACACAATTAGTACCAGCCCCCTTAAGTTACATGGCACAAATGTTGTGTAGGTATCCCCTACTTAAAATGCTTGTATTGAGCTCCAGGTGATTATTGCAGCCTCAGTCAAACGTGTTCTGTCAGACAAACAGCAGGGAAGTACATCTGTTCTGTGGCAGAATGATTCTGGCAAGATGTGTTCTATGAATGCACTCATTTTTTCTAACCATTCCTGTTGTATGGTTCTAGAGCCTTTGAAAGGTTAAATCCACTGTTTGGGGGAGGGTGAGTAAACCGTATAGTCTTCAAGACAAATTGTTTTCTTAGTAGTGTCTTACAGTGTTTAAAAAGTAAACATAAGCACTGCATGCCACACTTTGGAACTGTTTGTGTGTGGTACTTAGTTTGGCGCCTCTGGGCACTTCGCTGTTGAAGATTAGATGCAAATGTTTCACTTTCTTCACATTCTCTGTTTACATGTATCATTGTTTTAAATATCTTGGGGGTTTTTTTATCTCTGGTGATGAGATTTGTGAGCAAAATTCCTGTGGCGGTCACTCTGTCATTCCAGCTAGAATTAGAAGTTGCTTTTGTTTAAATGATACATGGATTTTAAGACATTTTCCTCTCTGCAGTATAAGTTTAGCACAGAAACAATGAGAAATATACCCAGTGGGTTACTTCCAGTATTCTTATTGCTATATCTGGCCTAATTTGTGTCAGTAGAACTGTACAGAAGAGCTGTTACTTCTTTTAGTACAGGCTTTGCTACTTACAGTACAAGGGCCAGAAGATGAGCACAAGCAGGAAAGCTCATACTTGAGAACAGAAGCGTGTAGGCTGCCTTTTCCAAGTGATTTAGCACCTGCTTCTTTTAAGGAGTGGTTAATCTTTCTAAATTAGCAGTAGATCCACTGGCCATCCTTCCAATTCCTCAGAAGGAAAAGGGATGAGGGAGTCCCTGCAGTGAGTGATTGAGTACAATCCTCATTATCCTGTGTGTCTGGGCAGTGACTGTGAAAGAGCCAAGAGGATTTATCTTCTAGATAGAAGTGCTGGCAGGAGAAAGGAAACCTTTAAAAACAAGCAGAAAAGCAACCTGCTTCTTGTTCCTTTAAGAAGCAATTCCTCAAAAACCTGAACTTTTCTATAAAAGCAGCTGCGTAGTTCCTGTTCTTGTTTTGTCTTCCAAGCATCAGTATTCTACACATGGATACAAGCAATGCTATTTTTACAAAACGATTTGTATTTCAGTAGAATGTTTCTGTGATGCTTTCATTGACATCACATCGGGGTTAGGTGGTGCAACAAAATAATAAACTGGCTTTCCACATCTGCAGACAGGTGTTCAGTTGCACTATAGATCACAATGCAAAAATTAATCTGGTGGTCCTGTCCCTACTGCTCTGTTTTATAGCCGAAAAAGGGGAAGAAGTACATGAAAAATACTTAATCCTTGGCAAGCTCCCAGTTTAATTTTCTTCTATCTATTCTGCTGTCCTCCATTCAAATAAAACCAAACACATATCATGGTGCAGGTCACAAGAAAGGTAACCAAAAGTCTGAAGCAATAGCTTAAACAGTGATGATCGAATTTCCTAACAGCACAGCACTGCAAAGGGTAGGTGTTTGTAGCAGGGGAGATTTGGTCTTTATTCAGACATGATTTTAGTTTCCACAGTTACTGGGATGTTAAGGATCAGAGAAGACTCCCACAACTCCACTCTGCTTTTCCTAGCACTGCTTCTTTGTTACTGGCAGTTGGATTTGGGACCTGCAACACCAGCAACACCATGCAAGCTTCACTTGCATAAACAAAAAGCTTTCTTGGGAAAGTGTCATTGGACTTAGTTATATGTAACACCAGGATTTTTCTGGAGTATATGGTATAAGAATGGAGGATCTCATTCTATAAGTACTTTTTACAGTATTTTTTACATAAATTACAAAATAATTTACTCTTTAAGAAAAAATGCTCTGATTTTTTCTTCTAAAGATCTGCAAGTATTTATAGTCAGAATATTACAACTGAGGTGGGCCATTGTAGTGCTGCATGGGGATTCTCTGTAGGTCATGCTCTGTATCCAGCCTGTGCCTCATGCAATAAATGGTGACCCATCTCACTCCTTTCTGTTTAGCAAAAGCCTCATGGCTATCTGTCCCAACAGCCCAGAGCATTGTTTGCTCTTGAGATCTCCACCCAGAAATGCTTCTGTAAAGCATTGTACCTTAGTTTAAATCATCAGCCTTTCATGAAAAACCCAAAACTACGTAATTTCTGTAAAACCTAACCTTTTTTCTGCATTTTTTTAAAAACTGAAAACTGATGGATTATAAAAAGTAAATTAAAAAAAAAAAACAAAACCTTCTGCTTCTGTTTTTTCTTCACAGTGTTGCTTGTTTGCTTCTGTGTTTTGCTTTCAAGTTGCATGCCAATATCATATTGTTTAATGAATGCATATTTTCCTGTAGAAGGGTTACAATACTGGCATAGATAAAAGAATTAAAGGAAATGGAGTTCTACGAATTTTAAGAAACAAAGAAAACACAATCAATATAAATTCTTTTTAAGAATCTCAAATGTTTGCACCTCTTACACAGATACTTTTTTCATTAAGGATTTGAAAAATATATACTGTAAAAAACCAAAAAGTCTTTCCTCAAATATTTAACATTTCTGAGTTCCAATCACAGTCTCATAACTTTTAAGCTTCAATATAAGTTTTATAGTGCAGTACATGGATGCCATATTATAAATTAAATTTAAAACTACATTTAATGTAAAAATTAATCTTTTCAATTACAATCTTTTTATTTTCCTGCAATATTTACTCAGGAAAAACTTCTGCTGGCTGAGAGTGCTTATAATCTCTCATCTGAGGAGGAGTCTTAGTAATTTTTGTAACCTTCAGAACAAAACGTCTGTCCTATATAGATGTTTACCTGAGTCAGATAGCTACAAGTCAGTCAGGTCCTGAAACGTGATCACCCAACTGATTCTTTTGTTTCCCCACACTCATTGACTTAATCCAAGAGACCTACTATAAGTTTGAGTTGAGCATCTGATTTTAAATTTTATTTACTTCTCAGACCTGTTGTGTAGGAAAAAAAAAAATCTCTGAAAGCTTAAAAGTGTTCTGTTATTGCAGACACGCATTGGAAATGCTGGCCAGAGCAATCATGTATCATTAATGTTGGATACTTCCACCTTCAGTTTTCCTGTAAGCATATTTAATCTTCTAATATCAACAGAGAAAGAAAAGACAGTATATTCTAGCATCCATTCTGACTGTAACATCAAGCTTTAGGCAAGAAGTGTGATGTTTCCACGGCCCACTGTAGCTGTTGCTGTTGGAGAGAAATTGAGGTGGAATTGTGAGGACTTCAGGTCATAGATGGAAATGGAAGTTCTTCTGCTATTTGCCTAGAGGAAATCCAGAGTGGTTCCAATGGGATTGTGCTACATTTATTCTATGTGTGTGAAATGCTTGGGTTTGAACCCCAAGCCCTCAAATTAAGGTTGACATATGGGTGATTCCCACAGCCCTTCATACAGAGGTGGTGAGTTTGCCTTATAGCTTCCCCCCAGGGTGCGGCCGGCCCTGCAGGGAGAGTCAGAAGGGAAATGAGCCCCAGGGGTCCCACACTGAGTTGACAAAGGTCAGGTGTCTGCTTGGGGATAAAAGCTGGGACCACTTGCAGGGAGTCAGGAGTGTCTGGCTGTGGGGGGGACCCCACAGAGCTTCCCGGGTCAGGGCAGACCTCCTGACTCTCCCTGGAGCTGGGCCCTGGTCTGTTTAGACCTTTGCAAACGCGGGCCGATCGGTGAGAGTTGCCATGTGGGCACCTTTCTCTTATGTCTTTAACTTACTGGTCTGGCTGTTTCCCATGCCAACTATGGGAAACCTTGGTTCACTGTTTGTACCACCTGTTGTGGGCCAAGTTGCATCCTTTGTGGGATCGTTGGGGGTGGTGTCGGTCATGTATGAGCTGATTGATCTGTTTGTACCCCCGACGGTCATTCATATCGTAACGTTTGTGTCTACAATACAGTCTGCGTATTGGATTCTCTTCCTGCTGGTTGTGTCGTTCCTGTTAGGTCTGGTCATTGGCAAAACAGTGTGACAAAGTTTCTGGAACAATTAGGAACTATAGAAAGGGAGATTTACATTCAAGAATGTGAGAGTATTAAAATTCTGTACCCAGATCTTACTTTAAAATAGTCCTACCTTAGCTAATTTGCTAAGATGAAAACAATTTCTGGAAGTTCTGTCTCACAAAATAGCACTAAGGTATTTATAGTCAGCTTTTCCAGAAATAAGACATTCAGCTGCATCTTCACAGGCAGGTAAGAAAAGCCTATTCCTGTTTACAAGATTCTGGTAATGAACCATGAAGGATAGTGCTTTGAAGCCATCTGTCAAGTAGCTGCCTTTTTTTAGTAATTGAAAGTGATTTAATACATCTTAGAAAAGAAAGGTTGAAACATGTGCTGTAATTCTTACCCTGTACAGAACTGGGAGGCGGTGATTTCCTGTGATCCTCAGGTCCGTAAGGATGGACATGCTCTGTGTATGTCCAGGAAGTGCAAATGGAGCCCCTGCCCTGTGGTACTAGCTGTGAATGTATTAACAAATACAAATCTTTGCTAGCAGAGAACTTAAATATTAATTCTTGACACCGTTTGCTGTCTCCTGTGAACACATGTTCATTCTCTAGTACTTGCAAAGCTTTAATACACATTTTTTGTAAAAGTGAATTTCGCCCAGATTAAGCTCACTTTGTGAAAAAGTTTTCTTCTCTCATTTTTCCAATAGTAACCCCTCTGTTAATGATAACTATATTCATTGATACCGAAACTTGAATACATCATGCATGCAGCTGGTTTCCTTTTCCACTACTGTATAACATATTTTCCTTAGTGTTGTGTAGATTAGAGCTTCTCCTACTCCTTGCAGACCTCTAGAGGTTATAATTGTGATAGGGGGGAAATATTTCCCTGCCTGGGAGATGCAGTTCTCCCATGAAAGAAAGGATGATTTAACTGCCAGTGAAATTGTCAGACAAGTCCGATGAAATGCAGGATTGTTATCAAGGGAACAGGGTATCATACCTACCCATCAAGGGACTAGTTACCTTCATGTATCAAGTTACACAACACAAGAAAAATAAATGTTTCCAAATTGTTCTATCTCAGTCTAAATAATCGTTTTAGAAAGTCAAAATAATCCACATTTTTAGGAGATTTCCTTCTTCCCTAGCCAGTGTAACAGAGAGTAAGAAGACTGGTAAAATAAACCTAATATGGGGTAACATTCTAGGAAGCTTTCACTTTTTTTTTTTCCTCTTTTTTTCTTCCAGACTAACTGTGCAACTCTTTATCCAGAGTATAGCCTGTTCTGTACTCTGTTGTACTCATTTAGGTGACCCTGCCAGTGTACAACACCAAATACTGCAGTTTCAGAGAGGGAAACCAAAGCATCCTTGTTCCCATGCTTACAAACACTGTGAACAATCTTTACAAGCCACAGAAAGGAAACTAGAAGCTATTTCTATTTTATTCCTAAAAGTCTTTATAGTTTTAGAGCTTTCTTGTGTTTCCCTAATGAGAGGAGTTTTTATAAGGAAGAATCTCAATGTTCTCTCTTTTTTGGGAGAGCAGAAATTGGCTGATGCATGTCAGTGCTATTATTCTTCCCATTCTTACTAAAGTTCAGAAGCTTCTTGAAAACAGGCTTGAGCATATACACTTAAAAAGGGAACAGAAACGTACCAAGGATGGCTTCCATTTCTGGTTCTAGCTTCACAGTTTATTCTCTGAAAAAACACAGACAACACATAGCATTTACGTGCCAGCTCCTGCCAGAAAAAAAAAAGGCTCATGTTGGGGGATTGACTATAATAGCCCAAATCTTATGTTGAAGTTAAGAAGACTTAACCAAGGCAGTGCTGGTAGTAATGGCACCTAGACTTTGATCTAAACAGTGATGTGTCCGTGCAGTATTAGAAGGCAGTGAAAGGGCAAGATTCACTTTTAGTCCTCCCATCCTATATTGCTCTGTTCTCTGATAATCCTTCAAGGACCTTGATGGAGAATTACAAATAGAGTAGAACATCTCTACGTTACTCCATTTATTTTGTTAAGTCTAATTTCCAGCACAAACATCTTGGTTCACTGAAATCCTAGTATTTGTTTTTCTTTTATTTACAAGTTACTCTGTGTGATGCAATGATAGGTTTTAAGTTTGGATTAAACCAGTGTTGTCCTCTCGTTATCATGTAGGGATTTTGACATTTTATTTGCTTTCATTCACTTTCCAACTTTTGAACTCCTAACTGAGATAAACCTGCTGGAATATACTTAGCCCTCATCCTTAAAAAAGTAGATTATACTTTTTCTACCTAAGAATATTAAGGTGTAAAATAAACATCCATGAAAGGTTGTGGGTCTTCTAGGCACTACAAAAGCTCAGTGCCATCAAAGTAGTTGATTTCCAAAGTTTTTCCTTTCTAAGTAAGTACATTTATAAAATGACTGTCCAATTACACTTTGTTTTCTAGAAGCATATTACAAAAAAAAAAAAAAAAAAACAAAGAGAATAATCTAAACAAGCTAAAACATCTTTGTTTCTTACATTTTTATGCAGAAAATAGATGAACAGTTTAAAACTAACTTGAAAAATTATATCTAAGGCAACTTATATGCCAATCTTCAACCAAAAATACTTTTTGCAGCCAAATTATCAAGCCCTCTGAAAGAGTATTTGTAATGGAATTGCTGATGCGGCCTTTCTTACAGGGATATGAATAGCAATAATGAAGGCTTCAGCTGATGTTCTGGCAATCCTACTGCTAAAAATTTTCCTGAATTTATCTGGCATTCAGAAAATGTATGAAGTGGCCAAAATGTTTACATAATCATTATAATTTTGACAATCTCTCTTTTATCCCAAAGGAAGTCAGTGATGAACAAATTCAAGCAGCGTGTGAGGCGCGCGTGTATTTCGCATCTGTTACGCATCCTCTTGGCAGTGGTGTTTGATACCAGAGATCAACTCACAAGCAGTTGTGTTGGTTCGACATTATTGCCTGTTGTGTCACTTTAAAGTATATTCGTGAACTGCATTATTTTTTTCTTGGTGATTTGATTTTGGTTTATAATCAGGAAGTTCCTGGGTCTGAGCAAGAGTGTTAAATTCAGAATGGTGGTAGTTTGGAGTTCCATGTCTTGCTGCTGGTCCTTTCATACCACTACTTTGCACAGTTTTGAAACACTATTCACTCTTTTATTTTTAGGAAAGCCATAAAAAGTTTTGTTAACTATGGCCTAATTACAGATACAGCATTTTCCTGTGAGAACATTACTTCAGATTCTCAGAGCAGATGCAGGTAGATATCTGATGCCAGAAATTCATGGTTGGGTTTTGATGCATGACAGCATAGGAAGCATCTGGGCAATTGCATCTTGTAGTAGCCTCATTTCTTCTATCTGCCTTTCTTTTTTCTTCCTACTAGTGTATTTTCAGATGATAAAACAGTGCCACTTTCTCTACTTCTGATGCTTTGGCTACTTGTGAGATTGCATCGATTAATTAAGTTTGGGTGCTAAATTGATTTTATTAAACTGTCGTTCAGGGAGCCATAAAATGAATTAAACCTGTCCTGTATTGACTTCCCTTAAGCTGAGAAGGACTTGGCTTATCCTAAATCAATATAAATCAAATTTAAAATTATTTAAATGGGTGTTCACCTACAGAAGTGTTTGCACGAGTATAATGAAACAAATTTTAAAACACAGTTTAGACAAGTTCAATATGATGTAATTCAGGCTTCTGGCTGCATTTTTTAAGGATTTCAGTGGTGGTGGCAGTAGAATCAGAATTCTTTTACAAAAAAAAAAAAACCCTTTCACATGAAATTTCTTCAAAGATACACTTTTTTTTAAGGCACTGGAATTTTCCCTCGTAGAATTTTCATACAACAAATGCTAGAATTTGTATTGGAAAGTTTCTGCACCATTTTAGAAATATCAAAAGTGACAGAGCATCATTTTGAAAGAATTCTGAAATGAAATAAATGTTTTTGTTAAGTATCAGCTGCAAATGCTGGTTTGTGTCACTTATCACTGAAAAATACAATTCTGTAAAATATGTGAATTCTTTGTTTCTCCCTTTTTACTGTCAAAAATCTGGAAAAGGAAACGGAGAATGAATTCATTATTTATCAGTTTAGTTGGAAGGCTTTCAATTGGTTTTTATTTGAGGAGCTTTGCTACCAACTAAATATGCTGATAAACTGGTTTTAACAAAACCTCTGCCTCAGTGCAGCTGAGGCACTACCCCAGGAGGAGGGAGTCTTTGGTTTATTTTCTGCTTGTCATCAGATTCAAAGCAGAGGATTTTTTTTTCCTACCAAATCACTCAGAATGAGATGGAAATATATTTGAAGTTTATCTTGCACAGTTCCTGTATTGAAGGAGAAATCTTGGTACATCTTCACGACTTCATGAATTAAAAAGCTTAATGTTTCAATCAGGGAACCAATCTGTTTTCATGGAAGTTTTTGAAAAGTTTGACTCTAGAAATAAGGAATAAAAGTATACTTGGAAATGTGGGAAGTTGCTGTGAAATGGAGTTCCTCTTTGTTGTTGTACTCTGGCCTGCAGGTCCTATTTAGCTCTGGAGTTTTCTTCAGTTATTCAGATTGTACTTATTCAACACCAACCGCTTTACCAGGTGACTACCACCGCTTTCATTCTTATCACCATTTTGCCTCCTTCCCTCCCCAGGCAGTTGGATGTCTTTGCCCTGAAGTTTATGACTACACATGAGAGAACTGGAAATTACTAGCTGCATTGTACAATCCTAATCTTTTCTTCAGGGGCATGCATTGCTTACAGAAAGAATCTCTTGTACTGAACAACAATAAAAAAACCAAAAATTGGCTCTTAATGATGGTACTTGGCACAGTTACAGCTCATTGCAAGCTTAACTGATAGTAGGTCCTTTCTCAGTGTGAGATTTAATTTTCTTTTAGGTAGCTGGCTGTGCTTGGTGTCAGTACATATAAACCGTCTTGTCAGCAGTTGGTTGCATGCTGAGATGGGAAAGTCCCCCATGGGAAGGAAGAAGAAAACCACTTCTTAGCATCCTATCATCTATAGGGCTCTGTGCAGCACTGTCATTGTGTCAAGGCTGAGCTCATATGTTATGGATATTGAGCTACAGGATGTCTTATAATTTGAAGCAAAGAAGCTGAGGGACACTGGGAGAGTGGGAAAGGCAGTGCTAAGCACTGTCATATTAATAAGCCACCAAAATTATACGAGATTAGTCAAAACACCTATGACACAACCCAGCCTGTAAAATAGCTGAAAGCAAACCAGCATCTGTCTGCTTTCTGTAAATATATATGTGTAGAAATTTTTTTTATGATTAAGCACAGTATTGTGATTTCCGTTACATTTAATGGAAAACAGAAATACATGCTACAGTGATAACTGTAGGTTAAAACAGAAGCCACTTGAAGAAGTTTTTTCCCATAAAAATGTATATAAAAATATATCTAATGTGTGACAGTGTAAGCCTGTTACAAGCTTGGAATAAAACAAAATCTAATAACAAAAATAAATACTACTAATAAATAATAATAATAAAAAGTCATGGAGTAACTAGAAGAAAATGCAAGGGTTGTATTAAGGATATTAGCCAGAGCAAATGCTCAATTTGTAATCCTTGGGTACTCAGCATCTCTCAGGACCATGTAAGACAAAGAAAAAAACATCTTCCACTCTCTCTGCCACTGCTAAGAGAAGTGGAAACTCTAGGTTTACTCCCTCTGCTGATGAAGTTGCAATCCATAAACATACCCAGGTAATCTGCACACAGTTCCATGAAACTACCAGCTGGCAACCAAACAGGAGTGAGAACGTAGCAGGTAACAAACGGCAGATCAGGATATACTATCTTTGATCAAAGATTACAGTGGGTGTTACAGAACAGCTACAAGTATAATAATGTAAGTGGGTGGTCACAAACATTTGAGACCATTGATTCAGGCTTCCAATACTGCAGGGCATGATAAGTAATAAAGCCATTATGTTTGTTGGCTCTGGATGTACATGAAGTGTGCTGGGAGGGAGCAGGTAGTCCATGGGAAGGAGTTTGTCTGATTGTCTTGCTCTGGTGCACCAGGGCAGGTGGAGAGTAAGAGATGTTGCTCAGGGCAGCTAAGCATGGTCAGATGGGAGAATCTCCAGGAAAGGCTAGGCAAGGCAGGAGCCTGTGGCAGAGTTGCAGACTGGAAGATTTCTAAAAGAGTTGTGCACAAATTGAGAAGCAAACACCAGATCAGTCTTCAGAAACAACAGCAAGAACAAGACTTTCTTGGAAACTCAGCCAGAACTGTCTTGAGGCTGTTCAAGCTGGGAAGCCATTAATAGTCGTTGCCTAGAAGAGAGCCCAGAAGCTCTGTCATTTTATTAGAAGTCTTCCCTTCTAAAATGAGATTTCTGTCTCCCAGTGAAAGCTTTCGGTGCCTTTGGCATGTTTGCAAAGGAAACAGTCCTATTTCAACAACAGGTTTTCTCTTACAACATTTTTGAGGCGTACGTGTGCTCTAGATGCTCTGAACGCATAGCAGGCAAGTTCAACATTTCCATGCAAGTGCTAATGGCTACATTAGTAAAGATCCATTTTCACATTCAATGCAAATTAATTCAGAACCATGGTTACTTCAGAACTTTTTTTGAGGGTTTCATTTCAATGACTGGCACTTGTTCAGCCTCCTGATTGGTTGTTATTAAGCATACTGCTTGTATTGTGTGTGCTATTCTGTAAAGTAGATTCTAGGTAATCCCAAATACTCTGTTCTTCAAGTGGACAACTAGAAGGAAAAGTAAGGCAATTTTTCTCTTGATTGAGAAGTTTTCATAAAAAGAAATATTTAGTTATGTGGAAAAACAAACAAACAAAAAAAAACAAAAAAATGAATTTGAGCCAGATTGGTAAATGTTCCCTTTGAAAAAAAGCTGAAAATAAATGTCAAAACTTGTTTTAGAAGTGTTTTACTTTTTTTAATGTGGAAAAAACTACCAAGCAAAGAAAACCCCACAGACTAAGAAAAGCTTTGGTTGACCAAAGAGAACTCTGGGGTTCTTCCATGAGAAAATTAAAAAAGCTTTGCTTCCACTGACCTGAAATGATCTTTTTTAAAGGGTGGAGGGTGCAGTTATTTACACAATTCGGCCTG
This sequence comes from Merops nubicus, assembly GCF_000691845.1. Taxonomy (NCBI): domain Eukaryota; kingdom Metazoa; phylum Chordata; class Aves; order Coraciiformes; family Meropidae; genus Merops; species Merops nubicus. The sequence goes on from NW_008626048.1 coordinate 12,607, forward strand.
TCACTCAGTTAAATTGACAAAGATCACAAGTTCTGACAATTTCTGGGTCAACTCCAGTCTTGTATCAATCTTGTAGTTAATATATATTGACAGCAAGCACACGGATATGGTGGTAATTGGGAGTCTTGTGAATACTTGATAACATTGTTTGAAATATGTTTTCTATATCGGTATGTTGATTGGCTTTTTATAGCAGAGGGGGGAAGAAAGCCTGCTTAAGCTCCTAAGCCTGAACTGAAAAGACAGCACAGTCAAGAATGAGTATTACATCTTGTGCCTTAGAATTCTAGAGAAACCATGTAGCAGGGTCAGCCTGGAATGCCCGTTGAAAATCGAATCCACACACCCCACACATCTCAAGTTGCTGAAGTTTCTGCAGCACTTCATTGCTGACTTAAGACTATTAATATGAGATGCTACAAGTGTAGAGGTATTTACCCTCAGGGGGGGAAAAAAAAAGAGTTTTAATACTTTGGTTCTGGTAGATCCATTTTGATTCAATCTCCTTTGAACTAAGTCTTTTGCATTTGAGAAGAATCTTTTACAAGAATCCATTTCACATGATTTCCTGTAACTATCTTATTAAATCAGTACTTCTACAAATTGATTATCTTTAAAAAGTTTTTTAAATTATTGGAATTGAACTAATTTATCAAAAAGCTTAGCAAAAATACTTTGTAAGGGTAAAATATTCCCCTAATATACTCCAGCCATATAATTCACAGCAGTGGAATTGCCCAGGTGTAATTTAGGGCAAAACTGAGCCCCCAGAGAGCTGGCAGACTTAAGCCTACCTTCAGAAATAGATGCATTCAACCAGCAATAGCTGTAGTTCATTATATCATTTGAAATATGTTTTAGTCACATAAAGCATTTAATTAAATTATTCTAGTATTTGTGATAGACAGAAGCAAGAAGGATGGCCTCAACTATTAACAGTTCAATTATTCTTTAACCTGCCAGTCATTAGCTGACGTCTCCCTTGTTAATAATAATACTTGCATGAGTCTGCCCTGAATAACGAATTAAGATTTTCAGCACCAGCAGGCAAGCCGTTGGCCAACTGTAATTTAAAGAGCAGGTTAGTAAAACTGTGTTTGCGGAGGAGGAAAAAAAAAAAGTTTAAATGGGGCTTGAGCTGGCTTGAGATGCTTTATTAGGCAAAGGATGTTGACAGAAAGCAGCAGAACCTGATCTCCACTATAAGCCTGAAGCTCTGAGATTGAAGACTTTATAAAAAAATAAAATTATTTTCTAAATAAAATGATTTTCTTTTTTACCAGTGTCCTTTCACTGAGAGAAATATTAACATGCCAGCTGAGAGAAGGTTTCAGGACCCTTGCTGGAAGAGTTTCCCAAGAGGCAAATCCACTGATGCAAAGTATGATTGTTACGTAAGTAAAACTTTGAATTTATTTACACACACACATGCGTGGTACAGTTGCAGAGGTAACCTCTTCTTTCAAGAGTTCCACACCAAAGTTATTGCCTGCCTGCCAGGGGAAAACTGTCTCCAAAAATTGATTGTAATTAGAGAGCTAAGTACAGAGCCAGTTCCACCGACTCCCTTACAAGTGCCCTTTAACCTGAACCTAGTAAACAAAACCTTCTGAGTTCACCCTCAAAGGGTGGAATCCTGCTGGGATAATAGTGCTTTACAGTGTTTATTGGAATAGCAAGGTTTCTGGGAAATGTACTGCTTTCTGCTGGAGTAAGACAGGCTGGAAAATAAAAACAGATTAAAGCTTCAGTGTATTGAAGCAGAGGGAGACCTGGTTGTGCCGTTTAATATTTTATGTTAGATGTGGCTGAGATGTCAACTTGCTTTTGTTTATTTGCATAATCAGCCATACAAATACTAACTTGTCAGCTCTTCCAGGGACTCTAGCTGTGTTTCACTGAATTTTGCACCTTGGTGAAGTAAAATGTATAACCTGAGGCAAGAAAGTTGTTGGTTTGGTTTGGTTTGGTTTTTATTTCTTATTGTGAGTTCTGCATAAATTCAGGCTTACAGGTTCTGTTGTAGGGAGCAGTAGTTCTCCTATGAAAACTTTATCATGGTAACGAATGTTAGCTTAAACTGTTACTGCAGAGTCCAGGAAAAAAAAATGGTTGTTTCTGAAAGACTAGTCTGGTAATAAAGATCATCATCAATGCTTTGTGAGCTCCATAAAATAACTAAAAAAAAAAAAAAAACAAAACTGTGTGGTATTAGGGCAACTTAAATAACTAAGGCTAGTTGGCATTCTTTCCAAAATAAGTGAAGATGGATCTTTGGACGCAGGCTAGTTGGCATTCTTTCCAAAATAAGTGAAGATGGATCTTTGGACGCAAGCTGTGAGCTGTGTAAAATTGACTCTGCTAAATATATGCTAATTGGCATATGAATGAGATTTTTGTTAATCTTCTGCTTAAATAAGTAGGTAGAGAAAAGCTGGGAGCAAGTCCTCATTTCTCCCTTGCAAGAAAAAAGACTTGCTATCATAATAATGTATATTAGCAAATAAAATGCAAACCCTTATTTGTAGAAACAGTAAAAAATTAACAAGCATTATTTGGGAACAATATACCAAAATACACATTCTGCTGTGCTCAAGCATTTCTGAGGATTAAAATCAATAGAAAATAGCTTGAATTGTGCAAGTACAGGTGTTGAAAGCAGTTTTGTGTGCCCCTGGTTTCTTCTACCATAAAGGAAAATTTTCCAAGAAAACCTGGATTCAGTTAGATGGGGTGCTCTAACGTCCTAGGCAACTAGAAAATTCACCTAATGGAATTAAATTTGTGGTCCAATGAGGGCTCCTAGCTCCTTCTTGTCCCAGTTTAGTAACACAGTTATAAACTGCTGCAATTTGAAGAGTAAATCATTGCATTTGCCACAGTGTAAAGCTGGAGCTACTCAGCTCTCACCCACCTGAAATGCTGGGGTTTGAACCCCAAATTAAGGCTGACATATGGGTGATTCCCACAGCCCTTCATACAGAGGTGGTGAGTTTGCTTTACAGCTTCCCCCCAGGGTGCGGCCGGGCCCGCGGGCGGGGG
>NW_008626048.1:16007-17016 GCF_000691845.1 Merops nubicus
TGACAACGAGCTGATTGATCTGTTTGTACCCCCAGCGGTCATTCATGTTATGATGTTTTTACTTACAATACAGTCTGTGTATTGGTTCCTCTTCCTGTTGGTGGTATCATTTTTGTTGGGCCTGGTCATTGGTAGAACACCACCTTGCCAGCTTTTTAACAGGCCATGCTGGCTGTTGCTTCTCATGCTCTTAGAAGGGCAAACTCATGTGCTCTTAGGATGAAGGAGAAGCCCTGAATGTGTTTAGAGGAAGGAAAAGGGGCAGGCAAAGAGGCAGGGCTGGGAACCATACAGAGTGTGGATGCAAAAAATACGAATGATGAGAGCTGCCTTTTAAGGTCATGTCTTTGGTTGGTTTTTTTTATTATTATTTATTTTTTTTACCTCCTGTACTTTTCTTTTCGTTTGTTCCCTTCTCGCACAAGTGCTTTCTTTTCTGCTGCAGCACTGGTGGATACTACACCTCAGCATTTCCCTATCCTTAGGGCTTCTCACTCACTACTTTGTGATGAGGCTAATTAGCTGGTCAGCCTCACTAGCCATTGAGTGGCACATTCAAGAGTTAAACACCTGTCTCTGGACCTGCTGTTTGTTTCTTACCCTGTCAACTGTCCCCTTAAGGGTCTAGTTTCCATTTTGTTAAACTGCAACTGTTCCAAAATGAGAAAAATATTTTGGGACACTGACCATAACAATAGTAAAATATGTTACAGTTACATTTCATTTAACACCTGTTGACAATATCTTCCTGCAATATCTTCATCTTCCAGCTTCTGCTTACTCATAAAAATACAAAAATTACATTATATTAAATGCTGAGTAGAAATGTACACAGGATTATAACAACATGTAAAGTTGTCTGTGAATGGAACTTCATGCTGAGGACAAATCTTTGCATCTTGTGGTTTCTTAGCCCTATAAACAGGTCATATTTATTATATTTAAAATGAAAAGGGACTCAGTCTCTCCCAATAATACATCATATGAAACGAGCAGAACTTCAAAGCAG
>NW_008626048.1:17026-32588 GCF_000691845.1 Merops nubicus
GTGTGCTCATTTTGATGTACGTGGACATCAGCTGTAATAAGCTGAGCCTTTGTTTTGCCTCAGGTAGGGCAGGCTGAGTTCTTCTGGCTCTGAGCTGCTTTCATTTCTTTCCCTTTGTGGCATTGTTTTGCATTGGGGGGTGGTGGCCAACAAACTTGTCATCCTCAAGACCAGTTCTAGTCTCTTCCAGCAAAGGTGGAAGCAATTTTGTTACCTTCTGTTTGTAAGAGTAGGATAAAAGGCCTTACGGTAAGGACTTAAGCAGTTTGTGGATTTAAAACCCTTTTCTTTTTGAAAGTGGGCATGTCTTCTGCCATGGGGTTCAATATCCTTTGTTTTAACAGCTTCTCTTTCATAGCAGGAAGAAATTGCAACATCTGGAAAAAAACTGTTAGCAATAGGCTTCTAGGGAAAAAAATTACACACACATATATATATATATATCTATCTCATTATATAATAGATGGGAGGCTGTGTCTGTGTGATGTTTTGTATATTATAAATGCATATATGTGCTTCCTTTATATTTAATTTTGCTTTTGGGCTAAGCAGTAATAGTTATCAACAGGAGAAGTCAGATAAAGGAAATTCTAGAATATTTCATTAAGAATCAGTCGCCTGAGAATTCTAATTCAGTATTATGAGGACATTTTTTTTTCTTCACAGCAAATGCAACTTTGCTACCATAATGAAGAAATCGCTGGTACCTTACAGTACTTATACATTTTTTAGCACACCTGAGGCTAAGTTCATTAATAATATCACCTTTGTGTAACTTCAAAGATGGCATATGTTATAAAAAAATGTTTCATATATGAACATAATGCCCTGTTATTAATACTATGCTCAGTAAAAAAGAAAAAATATGGTTTAGACTGCATATGTGTATGTATTTACATCCAGCACTGTATTTTTATAATAGTAAGCATCAAAACCACTCATGCCCTCATGACAAATGCTCTTCTCAAAGTAACTTCTTTTTCCTCTCTTAAATAGAGAAAATAGAGGAATGGCTCATTACCAGCAAAGCACACATCATTAAGTAATCGAGGTAGCCCTTCATGCAAGCCTTGGTAATATTCAGACTCCTCACTTTGGCCTTCACTGCTGCCAAAAGGAAAAACAAGTATGCCAAGTATGAGGCTGAGCCTACGACAGTAAAACCTGTTTGCTTTTATTTATTTCTAATCTATATCAAAAGAATACCCCGACTTTCCTTTTCACTCAGCTAGACTCAGAATTACGTTCCCTGGTTACGCCACCCTGTGTCATTATCTGGCTAGTAGAGAAATCTGGGCCCTAGAGAATAAACATCATTCAGTAACAAGTATTTCTTCTCCTATGCCTCTTAGCAGTTTGCATTACAATAAGAATAATTTCTGGTGTCTGTTCCTTAACCCATCTGTTAAGATGTAGCCATTAACAGTGGAAAAAGAATTTTAAGCCTACCTTACTGTAACTTACATACTTTGAGGTCATAAATTATGATTTATTGTAAGTTGGAATGATGTTTGTTAACATTGGGAATGATGTTGGTATTAAGACAGCTGAGTACAGTACAATATTTGGAAAGAAATCTTTGGCAGTTGCATTGGCTTGAGAGTCATTAGGGACCAATTGATGTTCAGTTCTTTTGCAAGTTTTGTCTTGTGTTCACAAAAATGAACGCTAAATATGGATCTACAAGAGGTGATAATGCTCTGATTTAGTTTCCCTAAGAATTCACTATTTCAGTCATGTACATTTAAGATGAGACTTTTATAAGTTGTTTCAAGGAGATTCACTACAATTTCATTTCATAATAGTTCTTTGGAATACCCCACCCAAATCTGTCACTCAAAATGAGTTGGTAAAATTGTCAGTAGAAGATAGCTATGTAATTTTGATTTTAGTTCTCAAGGTATGGAGACTTTGATGTTAAGAACATAAATCAAAATGACTTGGCAAAAGCAATATGGAGATTAGCAAGCAGCTGTCAGAAGACAAACCCTAGCATTCCGTATGGATCTGAACAAGGAAGCCTCCAAAGGAATAGCCATACTTTGGCGGAACCATGTGCATAGCACCTGCATGAGGAGCATTGTTGGATGAGGCTTCATTACTCAGTTGCCCACAGTGTGTATTCATTTGTCTAGATCAAGTCAGAAACTTCTCCTTAGAACAAGCACAGAGATGTGAAGGTGATTGGAGAAAAGAAAATGCTTTTTTTCCCTATTGTGGTAAGGATGTAAATAGTGTCTAAAAAAAGCCATTTTCTTGATTCTTAGTAAAATATTCCTTCAGCAGGCTTTAGAATCAAGGAAATAATAGAAGCAACAAACTGTTTTGCAGTTGTGTGCACAGAGAGGTCTTTCAACAGTTATGCCATGAACTGCTCTTCAAAGCAACTTCAGGTTAGCAAGAGAATGCTGACAAATTTTTTTCATTCTGTTTTCAGCATAAAGTAGTATCTGAGTGTTTTTATATTCAGTTCCCCTCAAAGAAATACAACCCACCCTAAATGGAAGTGTGGAGTTTGGTACACTTGAGATGCTTGTGTGTATTTTATTATCCATCTCCTTATGCCCCATTCTTGCACTGGAAGAACAGCTCACGTCTGAAGGCACATTGTCCAAACAATTAGTTATCCCCCCCGTATTTTTGTAATTGTACTACCCTACTTGTTGTAAAGGAACTACATACATTTGGCCATATGCTGCTCTCTCCACCTTTCTCTCCTACCTCTGAGTTGTGTAACAAATTGGTCCAGCTCATTTGAAACCCAGGGGAAGAAATGCATATGGCTAATAAGTTCCATGATGTATGAGAGCAGCTCTGTGCTCCTCTGCCTTACTGAATATCTAGTCTGCGCAGACCTTTTGCTGATAAATGAGCAGCATTTCTAAGAATGAGGGCAGACAGGAGATGCTAAGTAAGTACTAATGGGCTACAGAAAGTATTGTACTCAGCAAGAAGATTTTTTTGTGTAATTCCAGACAGCAAACTGTATTAGTCATGCTAATGTAATACAGTATTTGTGACTGCCTTGACATTGTCCATTTAAATATTCAGGAAGCTGCTTCTTCCACATATTCATGTGCAAGGCCATCATGCTGGATTAGCTCTAGTCAATTAAGCAGTGTGCTGTCAACTGCAGTTAAAACAAATGGCCTGGGCTACTTCATCACCAAGTGACCTGCACTCATTATACAAAAATTGGCATTTTTAAACAGCTCTTCCATGGGATTGTCTGTGGCTTGCTAGGGACTAAGGTAAGAGGTTACACCCCAGCAGCTGTTGTGTTCTCAATCTGCTGACGCACCTTCAGCATCTTGTGCTCATTGAGTTTGAACAAACAAACCAACCAAGCTGTGTCTGGATGCTAGAAACTGCCATTTTGCTTCCTGGTGCTGGGTCTGCAGGGTTGATGTCACTTGTTTATCTGGCAAGCGTGAGATCGATAAACTTGCAGGGAATTCAGAGCTCACACAACATTGCATTTCCTAGGGAGGATTAGCTGACGTGAAATGTCTGACAGCTCTGTGGCAGCTTCTCACATTACAAACTGAAACGTTATTTCTTTTCCTTCACAGTCTCTGAAGGAAATAAGAGAGATGTTAAACTGCCAGGCACTTAAACCTTGGCCATTCAGCAGGCAAGAGCTGTTATACCAAGTCAGTCATTTTGTCCGCCTGGAATAACCCACACCATTAGCAATTCCTCAGGAACGTGTCAGCCATTACAGCCATAAGCTTTTTAGCTTGGAGAACAAGTCTGATCACTAGACCTACCATCTTCACCCCCAAACCTCCCTATTTATAGCATTTCTTAAGCTAGTACCTGCTAAGGATTCACATTGTGGGTTGATATGAAAGGACCAGACGCTTCCAGAAATGTTTGGTTGCTCTTTGCCATTTGAATCTCCTTCAGGAAGATTTTTCTGGTCAACTGCAATGTGTAACTAGAGCTTTCTTGTACGGTGTTTTGCTGCTGCGGTGCTTACATGTTTAGAAGAGATGTTCCAGGGAATGCAAGGGGAACCGAGGCTTTCCCAGAAGCCATGAGACAGTAAAAACAAGAATTTTGCTACATGTAGTGTGAGGTCTTCCCTCTCTCTTGTCAAAATTCAAAACATTGATGAAAAACTAAATTTAATAAACATTGCACATGCAAATATAATTTTTAATTATATTTTGTTACTTCATATGGATGACCATATGATTGTAAGATATATTTCTAGTCTGTAGTGGACTCTCTTCCACTTGTTAAAGCCTGTTCCCATGTTGCACAGTCGGTGGCCTTGCTTTACCAACACATGGTGTTTTCCTACCAGTTGTTGGCTTGGAATACTGTGTGCTTTGGCAGAAATGACAGCCCTCCATCATTTGAAATGGAACAGTGAGCATGAAACTGTATGTAACTTCCTCCCACAATGGGAATGACCCTTCCTTCCTGCAGATGTGCTTTTATAAATACCAAGTTGAAGTAAATTATTCCCTCAGGCTCATGGGTTGAAGTTTAAACCTGGTCCTTGCTACTTGAGGTAACTGGAAGAAGTCATCATGGTAAGATGATATGCTTCTCTCATTTTTAGATGAAGGTAAATTAATATCTTTTAGAAGGCTGTGACAGAAGCAAAATGCACTAAACTTTCCTTTTAGGCAGGGTAATTTATTTTCCTCGTTTTGAAGAGGAAGCTGGTAGGTGGTAGATCAGCCATATCTTTTTTCAACATATCTTTGCTGATGCTATTTTTAAAAAGAAAATTAAAGAAGTCCCTTATGAGATGCAGAGTACGACAAACATTTCCTAACTGTCTTTTAAAAAAAAAAAACCAAACTGCTGATTTAAAAAATCCATCACATCCTGCTTCTTTATTGTCCAGTCCCCTGCAGTGAGCAGGGACACCTGCGACTAGAGCCCTCAGAGCCCTGTCCAGCCTGGCCTCAAACTAAAAACAACAACAGGGAAGTGCTGTCCTAATGTTTTCAATTGTGAGAGGAACATAAAAAAATTACACCAATACTTCTTATCATTTGGGTTGGTTTGTGTGGAATTGCAGCTTGTCATATGCACAAATCATTTAAGAGTGCCAGTTTAAAAGTAATGATAACACTGGTACAAAGGTAAACTTATTTCTGCAGAACTCCCATGCTTTCTCTTTCTTAAAGGACTCTCTGCATATTTTAGCAGTGAATAAATCTTGAATTAATTCTATAATAGATGACAGAAAAGCACTTTAGAACATGAAAGAACATTCCACATTTGTTGGAAATGACTTCTTAGAAAATAAATTGTACCATGTTTTATCAGAAAAAATAGATTAGTTGTATTTTTTAATCCAGTTTTGGTGAAGTTTTCCAGCTAATGTGGTTTCTGTGTTTATCCTGGAGATATCATTAACCTGACAAAAATATTTTTTTCCTGGAAATCAGCCTATCATCATTTTTTTTTTTCCTTTTCCTCTCTTTTATGTTTATTTCACACCATGCTTTCTTAATATTCCCAGACTTTCAGTACCACCTACTGCTGCTAACTTGTATATCATTGGGCAAATCATTTGACCTGTTTTTCAGTAATCTCCGTCTGCTGAGTCGGGACAGTGCTTTCCTGTCTTCCTGGGGTTGCATTTAAATGGACTGATTTCATAAAATCCTTTCAGTGCCTCCTGTCTGAAATTCAAAAAGAAGAATCATTACACAAAGAGCTGTGGTTACTAACTACACTTTGAAGAAATTTCAGGCAACCCCTTTTTGTCTCCCTGTTTACCTTCTTTTTATTAAATGTTGATACATATAAGAGTCAAGCCAGGAAAAAAAGCTTGTACTCTTGTTTGACAGACTTTTGCTGTTGAATTAAAACTGTTTAGCTATCTGACCTTTTAACTCTGACTGAGTTCTTGAAGTCATTCCAGAAGCAAAGACATTTCATTCATACTTGTGACATTAGCCAAGTATGACATGAAAGGACAGGCTGTTCCCATAACATTGGGATATCTATCTTAATGGAAGCCTTTACATAAGTTAAAAGAAACACCTGAACAGCCTGTGGCCATGTTATTCTGTAATTATCCATTTTAGACAATTTGACCTTGCTTTGATAAATAAAAGTACATAGAGGATACATGCTCCCCTTTAGGGCATCAAATACAAAAAAGATTTATAGATCACAAATGCTAGTTACACAATGCAAATCCAGTATTAAAAGATCCTCTGATACTATAAGAATCTCAACCTACTAATATCACAGAAAGTTTATGGCAATTAATGGTGGCTGCTTGCAGAGATGGATTGTGTGCTGTTGTGCTGATTCTGAGAGACAATTTCCCACTCATAAAGGGGCACAGGAAAGACAAAGACTGAATACCATTTAGAGGATGGCATCTAAGAAGACACTGAAAGAACTAGGAATGCTTAGCTGTAGAGACCAGGTAGGTGTGAAGAAGAGAGGAGGTGGGAAGAGAAGGGTGCAGAGACAATTTGCAAAAGGCACATCATAGGCTGTTTCAAACAAATTGATATTCTTGGGTAACAGAACCAGGACAGATGACCTAAAGCAGCAGAAAGAAAGATAAAGGGTAAATGATTGAAAACCTTTCTAGTGGTCCAGATAACAAAGTACTGGAGTAAATTGTTTAGGAAGGTTGTATAGTCTTCTCCAGGTATTTGCAAGTACATTAAGGAATGCTATTGCTATTATTTATTTGGTATGGCAGGAGGACAGTTTGGATGACTTCTTGGGGTTTCTTCTAATATTAAGTTTCTTTCACTCTGTTGACTCTCTTCATAATATCTTTATTTAGGCCACAAACATAAAAGAATTCTTTACTTATATTATCTAGAGGCTTAGGATTCCCTGACAGTAGATGTGACTCTGGTGGTATCTTAACTGGTTTATTCATACAGTCTTATGAATGTGCTAAATTAATACCTCAGTATGACTGCTTTGACAAAGAATTAGTGAGGTAGTGTTTGTAGTGAGTTCCAGTTCCTCTTTGTAGCTGTGAATGTAAGTCTGAGGGGAATGGCACAGGAAGCTGTCATCACATGCAGCTTTTGTGGCAGGAATTCCTAGATGTTTGGATTGCTCCAACTTTAAAGTGTTGCTGAATAAATATTACCAGGAAAGATCACAATACATTTCCAATATTTCTCACTTCTGCTAACCTGTCAATGCAAAACATCACACACTAAATCTGTTCGGTATCAGGAAAAAAAAATCCTACAAGAATAATCCTGATATTTGTTGTTGCAAGAGAATGAGAGCAATGTGATTCAAGATAGATATAGATTTTTTTTTCCTATATACTTGGCTTATCCCTTTTGATGAGAATTATATTTGCGACTCTGGTCAGTTGTATGTAAGGTAAAGACCTATTTGTACATGCAAAAGCATTTAAGGAGAATATACTTTTCAGCATTCATATGAAATGAACTGAAAAGAGCCAAACCTTTACTAGTGAATATAATGGCAATTAAGAATGTAGTGCTATAGCAAGTGGTTGCTCTCTGCTTAGCAGGAGGGCTTAAGAGAAGTTGTAAATGCTTTCAACATTCCAGCATTTTTGGACAATCAGATATTGTGACTTACTACTTTTGACTTCTTCATTGCTCATACTGCTCATCAGATAAGCTGAAAGTAAAAGAGAGAAAACGTGCCTGTCTTTCCTTCTATGGCAAGCAAGTCATTCCTGAATTCTAAACCTTCCACTCCTTGGGCTCAGTGCCAATTTTCATCTTTATTTGCTGTGATTTGCCTCCCACATTTTCAGTAAGTGCTGTATTTGTCACCTAACTTTCTGTGATGCCCTCAGGTGTGAAACACATTCTGTTCTGTGTACTGAGTGGTTACCCATTAATTTCTGTTTCCTCTTAAAATACACTTTTACAAAAATCTCTCCAACAGCGATGCACTTCAGGAATGAACCTGTAATATGCATAAATATGCACATTTGTCAGTGAATGTTTTTCTGCACACTGTAATTCTAGTATTTAAGTTCCATCTTTTTGTATTTATTTTTTTCAAAAATTTACTTTACACAAGATCAGGTTTTCCTATCCTTATTTGCACAAAAGGCCTTGTAACACTATTAATAATTACTTTAATCTACAGTTTTAAAAATCTACTTTTCTGCGCCTGTTCATTATACTGTTTTGTGCCCTGTCCAGGAAGTTTGGAGCTGTGACTTGCAGTTTTCCAAAACTGCTCCTCATTTATAGACTAGTAGCCACTCCAGAAGCATATATGAGATCAAAGGAACAAGTTAAAGATATTACTATTCATCAGATATCAATTGGTAAATTACAATCTCATTCACTTTCTTTTCTAAGTATTCTAAAGCTCAGGAATAAATGGTTTGAATCTATTAAAACTCTTCAAGATTTGAAAACATGAGTTGTCTGACTGTGGTAAAGCAAACACTTTTAAGAAAAAGCCTACTTAAAGGACGGGCAGAATGGGTGGGGAAAAAAGCCATGAAACCTAAACAGGCCCTGGTTAATCACTTTCCCTGAAGCTGAAGATGATTTAGTCACTTAGTTACCCAGAATCTTCCAGGCAGATGGTGGAAGCTGCTTCCAGGCCTGATGGGTTCCTGGGCAGAGCAGTGCCTGGAGCTGACAGCAGTGCCTGGTCTCCACCCCAGCGCTGCTGCATGTAGCCCCTAAGGGCTACAGTGGTAATGGAGAAGTTCTAGGAAAGTAAAGATGCTGTTGCCATGACTGTTTCATGCTGTGGATTGAAGCTACCATGGCTGATCGCTTGGAATGCATGGTACTTTCCTGGGGGAAAAAGATATTGTAAAAGCTTTTTAATGCTCTGTTCTGAAATGCTGTAAATCTGGCACAGGTTTGGTGAGCCACATTGTATGTGGGCTTTCTATGCAGTGAAGTCAAGAGATTAGATTTATCTTGCTGTTACTATTATAGGAATAACAGTAATTACACATTTTTCCTTTCATTAACTTTATGATATTGATAGATATGCTGCTTTGAGAAAGGCACAGACTAAGTCTCTGAAGTCTATCTTCTAAAAAATCATCCTCTCTGGGAAAAACTCTTCCAAAGGCCAAGGAAAAGCTTCAGCTTGCAGATTTTTTTGAGTCGTTTTCCTTGTGTTCTTTTCTTAAGAAACTGGCCTATAATGAGCAGACATGATTTCAAGCTTCTTCAAGCCTGCATTGGGAAGAGGGCAGTCTATAAGCTCTGGGCCAAAATTTGAGGGAATTTCCTTCTGTTTACACAGAGTCTTCTGTGTGATGATTTCCTCTCACTGTTTAGGAGGTATGCCTATTGCAAGCTAATGCAGAGTTTCTAAAATAAAAGTTGCAGGAGTAGACTGAACAAGGATTGAGAAGATAGATTTCTTTTTGCCAGTTTTGCAGCTGAAAATATTTTTTTCTTGCTATTCTTTTCCTATGAAGTAGAGGTTCTGAGGCGATGACAGTCTGTGTCTTTATGAGAGCTTTTCTGTACAGCTTACCTTTTCCTCCAGCCTGCTCTCAGCCATGCAGCCTCTGAAGAATAGAAATGAGGTGATAACAAGCAATGGGTGGTCAAAATGTCCTCATTGATATAATTTATTTCAACACAGAAATCTGTAAGTGCTTTATTGTGAAGATACTTAAATAGACTGAGGGCTTTAAAACATGGGCAGGCAGCAGTAAGCAGGTAGTTGGTTACTGACAGAAATTATTATTTCCTTTAGATATCATAAAATAATTTCAACCCCAAGTGAGGTATTATTAGCATGTATTTTACTATGCCTAACTTTTAAAAATTAATATAGTATTCTTTCAGCACTGCCCATCTCCTCTGCACTTCCTCTGCTTCCTCTGTGTTCACACAGTCCATGCCTCAAGTCAGAGTGTGGTCCTAAATTGCCATGCACTTGCTGTCTTCTGGAGTGGAAATGGTGCTGATGCCTTTCATTTTAGGGCAAACCCAAACTTTTCTTTGCATCTATCATCATCTTTAGTTCATTTCACTGAAGCGAGCAATGCCACGCTTTTTTTCACCACTGATATTATCTGTCCACTTTCTCATTGTATTTCTTTGAACTGATTTTGGTAAACTCCACTATCTAGATTATGTGCAACCCCAGTAACAAAGATTCATTTGGGGAAAAACAGTTTATCTTACTTCACTGACAAAGGATATCTTTAAAAAGAAAAATGAGATCTTGGCTTTCAGGTTTTTTTTTTTTCTGTATCTTTTTTTTTAAAGCCTGCTATGTCTCTTCTGGGGAAAGAAAGAAGAAAAAAAGAATATCTTGGAGCAGAATAAATGGTACAGGTTTGTTTTATGTTTGCTATGGAAGAAGTTTATCAGACTGTTTTGTTGATCTCTGTAGATTCATTTCGTGGAGAAAGGTTGCCAAAATGTCAGTCAAAGCTTAAGGCAAAGCCTACAGCAATCCTGATGTGTTAAAATTTAAAAAAATAAATAATGCTCATGATAATCCTCTCATGGTCAGACTCACTGCCCATTGAATTACTAGAAAGACTTTTTTTTTTTTTTTTTTTTTTTATTCAGGGGATGTTGTTGTGCTGGATCTGGCTGGAACAGAGTTTGAGTTTCTTTGTAGCAGTGCATATGGTGCTGTGGTTTAGATTTGTGACTAAAACTGTGCAGATAGCAAACCAGTTCTTTGGCTATGACTGACCAGAGCCTGGGCAACATCCAGGCCTTTTTCTCTCACTCCCTCCCCCACCACCAGCACTAAGCAGGCTGGGGATGGGCAAGAGGCTGGGAGAGGACAGCTGACCCAGACTGACCAAAGGGATATTCTGTACAATATCATGTCATGCTGAGGAATAAAACTGGGCTGCTGGAAGAAGGTGAAGGGACATTTGACTTCAAAAGTAGCTGTTGCTCAGAGCCTGCCTCTGCCTTGGTCTACTTGTGGGTTTTGGAAGTGATTGACTTTGCATCACTCCTTTTTTTCCCCTCTTTACTTCACTTATTAAACTTTCTTTATCTTGGCCCATGAGATTTGCTTTGGTTTTTCCTATTCTCTGCCCTGTCCTGCTGTGGAGGAAGTGGGCGAGAGACCGTGTGTACACTTAGCTGCTGAGCGGCTGGTCAGGGTCCGCTCACCACAGTTGGAAAGAGGCCTGAGTCACTCATGTTGTTAGTGTCAAGGAGTACTTGTAAATTGTGTCTGTACCAGGGTTCATTTTTGAATGTTTACCACTACTCTTTGTGCTGACATAGGTCCACGCAGGGGCATGTAAAGTAGCCACAGTTTGACTGCAGACATTTCTAATGTACCAGATCAAACAGAGCTAGATGTAGAGACACTGTCAGCTGTGGAGCTTCAGTTTCCAACAGGCAGGCTTGTCAAGTGTTTCTCCCCTTTTTGAACTGGTGTTTGAGAAGTCTGTGGCACAATCCATTGTCTCTGAGAAAATATTATCCCTTTGGAATAGAAAGGAAGCATATTCCCATACCCATTTTATTCTCTGTCCTGTGAAATAAAACTGGAACAATTATGTATTCAGATCCATACAGATTGTTCAAATGTCTGTAACAGACCATAAGGTGCCACATAAGCAGTTTCCCAATAATAATGTGAAAATATCTACTTTTCATTGGTGGGATGACTGTACCCACTTTCCCTTTGGAATGGCAATTGTGATGTGCTATTTGAAAGAGTTTCTCATGCCCTGTATCAAGCCTGTGGGACTCTTCCTGCCCTAAAATTTATGTTCAGCTGTAGGGAAGGGAAATATGTATGATGGATGTGCTCATTCACTGACTACCCTTGCAGCTTCTCTTTTTTTCATGACACTCTGTTCATCAAGACCTCATTACCTTGTGTTGCTGAGACATACAGTCGGTCCCTTGCTTAAAAGATAACAGGTTACCACAGACAGCTCAGAGGTAGTGGGGAAAGGAGGCCATGTCTTTCATAGCATAGTAACAAGTTCATGTCCAATTCACTTTGTCAAACTGCCCACCAGAAGAAACATACTGGCTTTAGTGTGATGTGTCTGTGATCTGTTGATTATCTTCTTCTCAAGTCAGAAACAGAATCCCTAATGTTTGGATTTAGCTGAGATAGTGTAAAAAATTGATGGTACCAGCAAAATCAAGCCTGTAGTAAAAGTTGCTGGGCTCTTTACAAACATTCAGTAATGTTTTCTTTTTCGTAAAAAAAAGAAAAAAAAACCTTCCCAAATAATGAGGCGAGAATTTAATTTCATACCTTTTATATATTTTCGTGGCACAAAGCTAGTTGTTTGCTAACCAACTCCACTAATAACTAGCATGCCAGTAGTTTCTTACAAATAGTTGTCAACCAATAGTGGACTATCATGAACCTATCTCTCTAGACTGATAAAGGCAAAAAGTATTTTTTCTTACTATTTATAACAATTTTTAAGTGGAAGACATTTACTTCTGATTCGGTATTGATTCCAAACCTTTCAGCTTCAAGTGAGACCAGATTACGCATCTGTTAAGGCAGAGATTTGTCTGACAAAACATGAATAAGGATCTGCACATCTAGGTCCCTAATTATCCAAAGGATTGCCCTGTCAATGAGCAGTCCCAAGCTTAGATGGCCACTCTGCTTCTGGGCGATCTGGGCTTGCAGTGTTCCTTGCTTGCCTGCTCTTTCTTGCTGCAGTCCAGGGAAAGCCTGAAATCTTTGCTTATGCCCCTTCCCTCAGAACCCTCGTTGCACAAGAAGATGTGCTCGTTAGCTGTCTGCTTTCTGATACGTTCGCCTTATTTTACAATTCATTTCATTTCAATTACTGATCCTGACTTTTTTCCTCCAATTTGTTGGGAATTCCAGTTGATTACCAAAGACATATTTGTCTGATTTCTTTATTTTTAAAAAAATAAATGGGGAATGTGTGTGTTTAATTGCATTAACTTACTTGAGATTGAAAAGCTTACTTTAATTTAGTAAATTACTCTGTGGTTAATGATAAGGAGGATTGACCTGTTCTACTCATGTTCTGACTTTCTGATGATATCAGCAATAAAAAGCACAGAGGACCTATTTTAATCATTAAAATTGCAAAGGCATGTCAGAATACTCAAGTAAAACAGGTCTTCTGAGTAGATGGCATATTTATGTAAGTACTTTCAAAGTAAAAATGCTTTTTATGGTTGTATCATTAAAGCAGTAAAACATGAGGAGTGCAGAAACAAAGTTTTCAATCTTAATTATAACTCAGCTCAATTACAGGTACAATGTAATTTGTATTTCTAGTTTTCTGCCTATAAAATTAAATTATCTTTGTTGATACAGAAGTATAGTATCCATCTGTCAGGCAGATGAGTTAAAAGCAGTAAGAGCTTCAGAATTCTGTCTTTTTTTGTATTTATAACTACATATATCTGAACAGTGAACTACCATAGAATTTTTATTATTTTAATTTCTCAAGCATTAACTTAGTTCTTCCAGAAGTGAATTAACCCAACGTTGCTCTCTGGATTGTGAGCCAATTAATTATTAACCCAGTAGAATTAATAAGATGTACGTATTTGTGTAGTGGTATAAGACATTTTGCAGTTGCACGTCAGGAATTGTTACCTAAGTGCACATGCACAGGTTCTGTCCTTTCTAGAGCTGTGAGAGCAGTGGTGAACATGTATGTCATGTGAACAAAGCTGAGTGCACACAAGTTTTTGTGAAGTTTATTTCTTTGCAAAGGTCTGTGGCGGAATTAAAATTTGATCTCGTTAGACATTTGCATCAGGCCTGAAAAATGTCACTGGGCTCACTGGATTCAGTAGTAACACTTGCTTTCAATAGGAACCAGAAGTGAAAGAAAAACAACTTGGAAACCAAAGTGAAGGTGAAGGGGAGATGAAGTTACACAATCCATTATCCATGTCCTTCCAATTCTTGTCATGCATTTGAAGGATCCTGTCCTTAGTATCTTGAATTATTCTTTGGGCCCTGTCTGAATTTTTATGGCTCTGCTAAGAAATATCAAGTGACTGGGGATTTATGGCTCATGTATAAACTGCTTCTGAAGCCTTTTGCTAAGAAGGGAATGAGATAACCAGTGTCTGGGCAAACAGGAGGACTGAGAGGGGCACGAAACAGATAACTTCACAGAGTGGAACCTTGCCGACAAACCTCGGAGGGGCTGTAGCTGCACCTTCTCAAGCTGGCTGCTCTCTGAGGTACAAGGTCTTGACCAGGAAATGGAAAGAGGCAAAAAATTAAATAAGTGAGAGATAAAAATCTGTCAACAATGTGCATTTCAGAAAACAGGTGAAAAAAGTGTAGCTGAAAATTCTGTGAGAGAACTGACTCAATTTTATGCTTTAATGCCCTCTATAATGAATAGCTAATTCTGAGTTCAGTGTGTCACCTGTGTTGGGTTAGGTGGATCTGTGTCTTCATAGTTCAACAAAAATATGATATTGAAAATAGTGACACAGCATTGGTGGGTATAGACTTTCAGCTGCTTGAATCTTGGTGGTTTATAATGAGAAAGGGGCAGTACAAAAAATCACTTGATTGCCTTTAGCTTTATAAGTAAACTAAAAAAAAAAAAAAATTCCATATATCCCCAAATAGACACACAGACTATCTGGGCACTGTCACTAGCAATGGTGTTACATTTCAACTAACATAAAGAGAATCATTTGTAATGTTTCGGTGGGGTTCCAGTCGACTTAGAAACATGATCCCATTCACACACTAGACTGCAAATGAAGTTTTGTGTACTGCCCATATCTAGCAATTCTAAATCTTGTAGCTGCAACAGCTTGTATTTTCCTGGACTTCCAAAAGATACATCTTCCCAAAGATACATCTTCCAAATTTAGTCAGCAGTATGACCTAAACCAAACCATTTATTTCTTAGTACAGAGTAGTTCTATTGTCAGTTACTCAGAAAAGCAATGTAAGCTGTCCAGAACTTAAGAGGAGAAACATTTTTCCTTTATGCTGTCACATAAAGAACTCAAGAGACAAGAGCCCCATTTGGTGTGTAATTAACCCCTTCAGCTTCTCCCCTGTCCACAGAGTCCTCTGTGACTCTTTCAGCATTTTGCATTGCTGTTCAGGCTAGTGGGGAGAGGAAGATTGTGTTTGGTGTATAGTTTTATTTGGATTTAAACTTTTTTCAATGTAGCTGCTTCATCAATCTCTTAAAGTTTTAATCTATCTTCTACAGACATTTCAAGACAATATGAAGTCAAAGAGTGGTTGACTACCTCATCCAAGACAGGTTCTGGAAATTCACGTACATTATATTTTTCTCTTCCAGTTCCTCCACATGCTTTTGTGATGGTGTTTGGCATTGTTTCCTTGACACCATTTGTGACTATCCTTGATATTTAATATTGCCAGGGGGCTTCTTTGATTTTTTTCCCATAACTTTGTTTTCAAAAGTCAGTCCCTGGAATAGCTCTGCTTTTGTGATGAAGTTCTCTTGATTTTTGACAGAAAAACTTCTGTCTTCTTTCACCATAACCTGATCACTTGAGTAGCACAGAAGAAAACTTTATATGTTAACTAAATCCATTGTTTTCTAAGGCTTAGTGAATTTTTATTGTTTTCAGTGAAAGCTTTTCTTTGCTCTGTGTACTGGTTTGGGAGGGGGTGGTGG
>NW_008626049.1:0-10888 GCF_000691845.1 Merops nubicus
CGAGGGAGAACGGCCCTTGAGCGGTGAGCAGGGTGCTCACGGGCCGTACCCAGCCTGAGCCCGGGACCAGGGATGCATCCGAGCTGGCCTCAGCCCTCCCCAGCCAAACCAGCTGCTTTTCTGGAACCGGAGGTGGAAGAGGCCTTGAAGTTCAAGACATTGAAAAGGGGCTTTTTAAGCAAAAATAAATATTTTTCTGAAAAGGATGGCTGACAGCTAAACCAAAACAGGGTTAGCTGGCATTTATGCTGCATAATTGCATACACATGCTTAAATATATTTAGCTTCTCACAGCTACAAAACAAAAGAGAAACCCCAATCGAGTCATGATAACATTTCAGAGCTGTGGGGGAGAGGCCTGGCATCATACGATCCTGATGCTCAGCGGCAGTGGGTACAAAGCCCCTGATCCAAAAGCCCGTGGCCTCGGTGGGTGGGCACATGTGGCCATTGAGCGATGCGAGGGCTGAAACCTGACAGGATCTCTGAAGGGGTTCGCATCGACAGAGGCTGGCAATGGCAGCTGAGGCTGCTTGAGACTCTGTGATCGGCTTGTGTCTGCCAAGACCTTGAATGATCAGCATCTCCAGTACCCGTGAGCTGTCGAAAATGTAAATACACCTCAGCTACAAAGATTTCCCAGTGATATGGTGTGGTGCCAGTGTCAGGTGTGGATAGCAACAAGCCTGAAGTGTAAGAATCAGAAAGGTGTTTGAAAACATCTTCAGGTGATTTGCTGTGATTCATCTTTCTGCTATGCTCTCCTGTGTGCTGCAGTTGAAAGTCCACAGAGTTAGGCCCAAAGAAAGCACCTGGGTATGTAGTCTTTAGAGCTCAGGATGATGTGCTTTTAAAGTGTCTGGCTTTGGAAAAGAATTTGGAAAGCTGATTTAGAGTCTGCAGCTTGCTGAGCAGTGTCTGGGGAGGGTACAGGTCTCCAAAAAGAAAAACAGACAGGGCTGTGACTGAGGAGCTATCTAGGGTCAGCACACTCAGTCCCAGGCAGCCAAAACTGCTGAAACAGAGCTGCTGAAAATCACCTCCACCAGTTTGGAGTTCAAAAATCAAAACCATTTCCTGAAGGCAAAATTTCTTTCTCAAGTTTTGCTTCAAAAAGCCTAATACCCTGATTGCATGCAACAACCTTGTTATTCAGACAGCTGTCCATGATACAGGAGGCTGATGCACACATCCCTTCTGTCTGATGGTATCCAAATTCACCTCTCCCACCCCGTTCCTAATGCCTGAACTATAATTATTTCATTCGAATGGCCACCTGAATGAAAAATACAGGAACAGTCACCAGAACAGAGTGCTAGAGTTTGCTTTTGTTACAGCCCCTTGTTGCTGCAGGAGAATCCTTGCTCCATGAAATCTCATAAAAGTCTGTTCTAAATGGTATCCATGGAGAATAGAAAGCAACACCAAACAGAAGAATGGGTGTATATTTTTAAAGTTTCCTATTAATTTCCTGCAATTAGGCCTTGTTAGGTATTGCTGAAATACTGTATGCTCCATGCAAGTCGTAGCACATATACTAACACCATTCTTTCTCAGCCTTGACTTTGTCCATCATAGATGGAAACAGTATAGAAGCCCTACTATGAGAATGAAAAGTTTGGGTTCCTACTTTATTACCTGTGGAGATGGAGCTTATGCCAACACTGTTCTTTTCATAGCAGAGCTGGTTTGGGAGCTCTCTTTCACTCACTGCTTTTTGCTGAATAAATTTAAGAAAGGCACAACTACTTGTGGGAAAGATTGCAGCAGTTTTCTAGCTTAAATATTAGTTGAAGAAATTTCAGAACTATCAAAATATTGTGTAATGGATATTTACTGAATGAGTAAGTTCTGGGGGTTTTCAGTTCAAAATGGCTGCTCGTTTCAAAAACTTCTGTTACAAAAAGGAGAAAAAAACAGAATAGAAAAGAAAAATATCTTGAGTAGCCCTCAGGCTGACACTTTTCAATTTGGTGCATAATTTTGACTTGTTTCCTACTGGGAGAAAAATTAGTCACAAAAGTTCTCCCTGGAGAACTATGTTATTATGAACTTATGTACAAGCATAATCCTAATACTAAGTCTGTCTTCTTTTCAGAAAACAAACTCTCATCTCTCTGGCTATAATCCTACTCTTCCCTAAGTCAGCTATCTTCTCTCTTCTTAAAGATCCTGCTATGAAAGGATATAGTCTAAACCATGGTTATTTCCATGGGTGGATTAACTGAATAATACATTAGGTCCAAGCCAATGTAATTTCCTTCAAGAGAAAAGGAGTGGATTTCATAAGAATTTGATGACTTAAAGGCTTCAAAAATAAATCTTTTTCTCCCACATGCTCAGGCAAGATTTGTGGTGTGAGCATGTTGCCAAGAGTAACTTACTGTAGACCTTTCTTATGTAAATAAAAGTGAAAACAGTGCACGAGTGTAAACATCTAGCAGTGGAGTAAGATAAACTCATTGAACTCAGTGACCTCATTTCTCTTTCAGTTGCATAAAAGGACTTGCTCTTTCTTGTACTGGTCTGTTGTTGTTGCAAGTGTGTTTAGCTTCACCTTGCGCTTCGTTGGGATCCCTTCCACGGAGTGTATAAACCCTGTGCCCTTCATCTCACTTATCCTTTGTGGTTCTTTTTGACGTTTTCATGTTACTTGCTGTAGCCTTTTGCAATACAGCTCAGTGGGAAAACATCTTCCTATGCTCTCTGCTGCTTAAGTGAGTTGTTTTGAATTACCAAACTCTACCCTTTTCCCTGAAGTTACACAGAGCTCTTTCTCAGTCTTTGAGCATCTTAAATCACCCACACATCAAGTGTTTGTTAATATAAGATGCATGAGAAGTGAAGAAAACATGATGGAGGTAAAGTTGTTGGTTCATCTGGGCTTAGCCTTTATGAAGTGGCTCATTATTGGCCAGAAGCTGCACGATGTTGTGTATTTTAGTTGTGCCAATACACTAGAGGGGTAGAGCTTCCATTCTGTGCAGGCACAGAGCTGGCAGGAGCATGACATTTCCAGTATTAGACAATGTGACTTACTCATCTCAGAATGCCTGTGTCTGCCCTTCTTGTACCAACATTGCAGGGGGGAATGGAAGCTGAAGAAAAAAATTTCAAAAAGACATGACAGCTCTTAATGACACAAATCTTAAGTATTTATAGGACAAATCCACCTTTTTCATTCTCTTATGGGCTGAGAAAAGGAAGACAGATTTTTTCAGATTTCTAACCTTGTCCTTTCAAAGAAAGAGAATCGGTACTGTTAGTCAAAAACAACATCACTGTTTCATCATTCAGGCCCTCCTTTCTGTTCACATATACCCAGCGTTAGCATTATTAAATTGCATAAGCTCCCTTCTGCAAGACATCCCAATAAACTTCACCCTCTGTGAAGGGAACTTCTCTTTTCCTTCACTGTAGTGCTTTGCAGATAGTTCTGCAGCATCAGGTGAACGCTTGAAGCCAAGGGGATTTTCTGCTGGCTGTTTGTGCCCAAGATGAAAGCTGGAGATTCCCTTTTTCTGGGAAATCCCTTTATGGTTAAGTACAGTAGAAGACCTTACTTCACCTTTGGGGACAGGATATTCTGTAAACATAGTGCTTTATAATCCCATAACTGTGGCCCAGCAGAACAGCTGATGCCTCATGATGGATAAAGTAAATAAAAAGTAAAATAAAAGGTAAGAGCTGTCATCTGCAGCCCTGCCCTCCTCACCACTACTTGGCATCTCAGTATCAACAGGGGATATACCGGTGTCCAAAGTATTCGCCATGTATTTCTGTTACTGCACAATCCATCCTGTTCCAGAAATGTTTCTAGGGTAGTACATCTCTCAGTCCCTACTGGAAGTCTCTCTCCAGGTCCTACTGCAAGACTACAACATCAGTCTTGCTCTTTCTTTTGCTTTTGTGGTTCATCTTCGATAGGAACTGCTCACAAACTAGCTGAAATTACACCTTCAGTTACTCCTGCATACAGCAGAAATAATTTCCTTTCTAAAAGCAGCACTGTCAGTGCCAGTTTCAGAAGTCGATGAGTATTTCATGAAAAATAGGATAAGGAGGAGTAGAGTCCTGTTCCCTCCTTAACCACCACCCTGCTGCATTCTTTCATCTTAAAGCATTACAAATCTATTTGCCACTGGATCTGGAAGCTGGTTCTGAACTTGCAGCAGGTCTGTCAGTGGCATGCCTTGTCTGTAGTGTTACTCGTCGTTTTTTAATCTGCACAAGTTTGGCTTTTTTTTTTTTTCTTTTTTCTTTTTGTTTTGGGTTTGTTGTTTTTTGGGTTTTTTTTTCCCTGCTGGGGAGAAGTGTTGGCAGAATCACAATGGAGTTTGGGAGAAGAGTTTTCCTCAGGGAAGTATCAGATGTGCTCATTTAATACTTTACCAGATAGAGCAATAAATATATTAAATGTTTTCCCAAGGGCAATAGTTGCATTCAGGAGTCATACATCTGAAGAAACTAAACTCTTCCCTAGAGACAGCCAGGCATTTGAACTGAAATAAACAGCAGGATTTCAGGCAAAGGCTTTATCTGATGAGCTACTGATGGAGTTTGCTCTAATCCCTCCAAAAGCAATGAATAGGAGTAACCAGGATGTGGCCCAGAGGGCACTGAGTTCAGGGAGTCATAGCCCAAGTGCCTTTTGGCTGACTAATGGCAAAGGGAGAGAGAGTTTTCATATTTTCTTGTGACTCTAACAGAGACAATAGAAACAAAATCCCCTCAGTTCACGATAATTCACTAATTAAAGTTCAAACTCATATGTTTGTGGTTTTACAGAAGTACTGCTTGATTAATAGTACATTTTACATATCTATTAGATCTTTCACCAGACAATACTCCAAAGGCCAGAGACAAGGATTGTTTCACACCCCCACCTCCCTGGGCTTAAACAGCAGTGCTCCACAGTGGTCAGTAAAAAACAAATGGCACAGAAGCTGCCAACAGCTGGTTGGGGCCCTGAGTTGTGTACTGGCTGAGTGGGGAGATAGCACTTAGCCACTAACTTAACCTCCTAAACCACCTTACTTGTAAACTGGCAAGAGTTCAAGCTGCTAACCTCATCAAAGTGTCACCTATTATCTTGGTATTTCAGGGGAAGTTAGAGACCAGATATTAATACCTGAAACTCTAACTTGAGAAATATAATATAGTATGATACTAAAATAACCTGAGAGAGTATATTCCCACAATTATGTGTAATGAAATTTTATAAAAACATATCAGTGCTGGAACAATAAAAGAAAAATTTATCATTATAAGATAAATGTAAGCAAAATGTGAAAGAACAATATTGTTATTGTCTCTTCTTTGACAAAATGACTAGTAATATCTGACATAAATAGAGCCTTCAGAATCCTGGCAAGTAACAAGCCTCTGTTTGCTTTCAAAAGACCTGACATGCGGTCAGTTCTACCTCAGCAAGAACGTCTCCATCAGGCTGAAAACAAAGTAATCTGTGCAAACCTTACAGGCTTAATCAACAAATCCAGTAAATTGCGTGAGTTTGACTCTGATTCAACTGTTTGTATAACCAGCTTTAGTGAATTCTCTCAAGAAGTCATACAACAGCTATTTTTTCCAGGCAATTAAGACAGTCAGATAACAACTAAAAGCTTTAGATTCAGAAATGTAGATCTTTATTTTAAATTTCAAGTGTTGTTTGAATTAAAAGGGTACTCAACATTTCCTGCTTCTGAAAGCTTTCCTTGCTTTTGGGAAACAGTTTTTGTTCACTTGCTTACATTGTTGAGTTATTAATACCACTACAACTGAATATATTTTCCTGATTTTTCAGTACCATAACACAAGTGCTACTTTGCACATTAACTGCATGTGAACAAGGCAACTGCACATGTAAAATGTCTTAGCAGAAGGTTAAATGTATAATTGCACATAAAAATTAGTGTACATTATCGCTTTTAAGTACAACGTTTCTGTAAGCAGAACTAAAATCAAGATTAATTTGCCAATGGGGAAAAATCACCAAGAATTACTGTCTCAGAATGCAGATGGCTGCATACATTCATTCTGGCAGAGACACAAGCTGTTAGGGGTTTGTACAGCTGGAAACATAAATACAGAAATACTGACCCTCAGTGCCTGTTGGCTTTGGGATGCCTGAAGATCTACATGTTGGACAACAAAAAGATCTAACACTCCATGTCTCCATGTGGCACAGCAAATTTTAACTGACTCCTGAATCTTGGGCATAACAACCACACAAATGCTTCTTTAGAATTTAGGCAGAACTTTTCACAGTTCCTCCTAATGCTTCCCAGGACCCTCCTCCCCTCTGTACCTTTAGGATCAGCTCATAAACATAGATCTCTAGATACTGCATATTTACAGAGGACTGCCTCTGCAGGTCTAACCTGAATGGGATGCAAGCTGGCCTGACTCTTAGAGACATCATCTAAAGTCACTGACACCTACCACAGGAAATAAAGGACTTTAATAGTAGCTTATGGAATCCGTATAATCATAGACTTCTGTTGATACTTCTGAACTGTTTCAACAAAGACTAAATCTAAAGGTACAGTGCCTACATGTCATGGACCATTAGGCAGCACGAGAGAGGGTAAGTCACCCTGTTCAAGTGGTGAGGAAAACAGTGTTTATTTTATACCTTTTTTTAGCCTCTAAGATTTACCTTACATCATGGTACACTG
The DNA here is from genome assembly GCF_000691845.1 of Merops nubicus. Taxonomy (NCBI): domain Eukaryota; kingdom Metazoa; phylum Chordata; class Aves; order Coraciiformes; family Meropidae; genus Merops; species Merops nubicus. The sequence continues at coordinate 6,681 of NW_008626049.1, forward strand.
ATAACATCAGCAATAAATTCACACGTATTTTTACACTGTCATAAACACACAAAACTCTTTGCAAGTAAATGACCAAATTGCATGTCTACTCACTGGGACAAATGTAAAATATAGCTAGATGGTACATTAAGCCTGTCAATAATTGCAGAACAGAGATGGGTTGGATGGGTGTCAACAGGCAAAAGACTAGTTATGGACATCTAGGAGAAATAAGGCTGAGGGGCCACAGGGCCTGTCCTGTACTAGCTTAGTATGAAGGTATCCACATCTAATTATTGCTCAGTCACAAAATTATGATTCCAGTATGAAATTCTGAGGGATTCAGTTCACTCTGAATTCCCTCAGTTTCCTCCTGGAAGCACTGGAGACTCATAAAGAGAAGCCAAGTCTTCCAGTATCACCTAAATGCTACTGCGTTGTAAAGTGAACATGTTCCACGCAGTGCTCTGTGGAAGGTGGAGGAGGCTTCTCGACTTCTGTTGTCCAAAGAGAAAATCTCAACCTGGAACAGTAACTCATTCCTGCAGCATCCTAAGGCACAAATCCTTAGCTTTTTTTATTTTTTTTCAACAATTCCCTTCTCTGCTCAAGGAGGACAAGCTTGCTAGAAGAGGAAAGAAACTGAAAAAGCCCACGGAGTGGTTCTAGTTAGTAGAAGAAAAGAGAAGAGCCAGTCAAGTCCTGAGTATTTCCAGGCTGTCAGAACATTTTGTCCTGGACCTCAGTTTCGTGGCCTGTCATCACCCCTTTCTCCCTGACTTACCCCCCTGTAAGCTTCACCTCTCTAGAGAATGAACTAAGCATGGAGCATGGCTATTTTTTCATGTAAAGCCAATAATAAATATTTATTCACAGAAACAAAAATGGTTCAACTTTTTTTTTGAAGTAGACATTAACTATGCTTAATTGAACTCAAGAAACTTCTTAATTTTCTTGAACCATGTACTTAATTAGATACTCCTTCAACAGTTGAATGTTGCAATGTTTACTGCAGAAGTAGGTATCTCAAACAGGTCATGGCCAGCTAGAAGATTCCTTGGCTGGTGGAGTTTGAGCTGTTCACCAATCCTTCTGCTTTTCTGTATCCCTCTCTGAGGATTGCCTTGTTCTCATTTTGCTCAGCAGACCTTCTTTCCCCATCTAGTGATAATCTACTATGCAGTGAGATTGGAAAATTTAAATAATAAAAACCCTAGTGTTTGAGTAGAAAATATAAAAAAGATTTCTTTGCTTTCATTTTATGGTGTTTGTATAACAGCTTTGAGAAATCAATTTTCAAATACATTTCAGTTTCTCTTCTGTAGAATGGGAATTACTGTACTTTCCCATTTCCAAAGCTGAGGCTTAATTAATTGATATTTACAAAACTGTAAAATCCTCAGCTGGAAAGAGACATAGAATTGAAAGTGTGTAAACAAACATGAGCAAAACCCTGGAATACAACTTTGTTTTGATACTAGAGTTTACAAGTTGCATTCAGCTTGGCTTCCTCAGCATTGTGAAATACCTTCCTATGACAGGTACTCCCTGGGTAGCCTACCCATTCTCCTATAGCACTTCTATGTTGTAGCATTTTAGAAAGCACAGGAGGCTTCAAAAGCCAAACTAGCAAAAAGCTTTTTCCAATAAGGAGAAAGAGTAGAGGTCAAGAGACAGGATTGTGTAATATGTCACAGAACAAACCTCCTGGAATTACAGGTATTAAGGAGGAAAATCCCCAACCAATCTAAAGCTCTTTCCCACTGAGGACTTATTTTGGTAATATTTAGTGCATTCAGTTCACTTTGCACGAGCTCAGTGCTTTGTGTACATTTTACACTACACTGGAAGTTCAGCTGTTGTGTTTCAATGAGATGTCCAAGCACACGTCAGTCTCTTAAATCCCGGTGAGGAGGTCTTAGCTTGACAAGATTTCCAAGCTTTATTTAAGTATGTTACAGTTGCTTCCCAAGAGGTAGGACTAGCAATTACTTCTGCTCAGGAAACTGCCCTAAAACTTGGACTTCAGGTACTGATCAAATAATTTAGTGATGAAAAAGATGTGCTGTTACTCAGCCTTTCTGTACCTCTACAACAGTCCCTGTCATATCTTCTGCAGAAGCATCACACTGACAGATCAGTTTTCAAGGAACATTCTCTCCTGGCACCTGAGACTGCAGAAATCAAGCTACATTTTTTTTGTGTAGCAACAGAGAAGCATGGAAGAATATGTATCATAAGCTGTTTAGTTTTGCTCTTCAGATATTTCTTGGTCTTTGACCTAAAAATACTCCTCGCTATAGTATAGAAGTGAAAAGGGCTTTTCACTTACAGTTGTCATTAGCTGTTACAATTCTCAGAAAATATTGGGAACTCTTGTGGGACAAAGACATTGTGGGACAAAGGTGACATCTTCACTGGTACAGGTGCCTCAATGGAGCAATACTCCTGTGAGGATGTGGCCCTCAAATTCAGTTCAAGTACCCTGTAACCAGTGTCATTTTAATCTTCAGATAACCCTTGATATGTTCTAAAGGTCACAAGAAAAGATCTTGCTGAAAATTAAAGGCTTGGGTTTTGAGATCTCTTAAAAGGGAGGCGAGGAAGGAGTGAAGGCTGAAAGTGCCCTTAGAACTGCTCTCTACCAGAAATTGAGGCAATCATTAGCTCCCTCAGCTCCAGGCCTAGCTGAGCTACAAATACGCTGCCTTCACTGCCAGAGAGTTACATCACGACCACAAAAGTTAAATTAAACCTTTTCCATTCTGTAATTTAAAAACAGCTCAATAGAGATTTCGTATTAACAGGGTGGTTTCTTCCCCATAGCAGTGACAAACATGGAAAAATTGACCTGTGCCCAGTTTAGTCTTGTCTTGCCTGTTCTGAAGAGATTGTTTCACAGACACTAAGCTGTGACCCTTCAAATGAGTTCATTTTGATTCCTTAAATAGACAGGTGTCCACAGAGCACACAAGTTGTCTTTTCTCATCTGGTTTCTCAGAATAACTTACCATCGAATGAAGCCCAAATGACACTTTGTCTACAAAGACAGCAAGACGTGCTTTCAGTAGCACTGGTTCAAAGAAAACAAATCGGAAGAATTGTTGTGTTTCCTCCTAAAAAAAAAAAAAAAAAAAATTGTAAACGTTTCAAAAAGCTCCAGTTTTAGAGCCCGTCTAGAAAGTGCTCTGACCTTGAAGCCCACAAGCAGTATGATCCCATAGAAGAAAATCACAGACATATAGAGGCAAGATTGGGAAGGATGTACAGAAATCACAGAAAAAGTCTGATTGATGAGATGTGAGATGTCATGCTTTTGTACATTTTTCTCTGTGTTGATCACTGCTACATTGGTCTTTTTATTGTCACTAATTTGATTTTGAGACGTGTGCCTTTATGTGTCTCAGGTTCTATGTCAAATCCATCTTCTGATTATTCCTGTGCTTGTCCCTTTCTAACACACCCCTCTCTCTGCACACCCTGCATCTTACTGTCAGATACTTAAATAAAGGGGATTAAGAGCTGAGTCACAATGCAAAATGCAACTTGGGAAAGATGAAGAAAGGTAGTATGGGGTGGGAGAAAAAAGTCCTCATTGTAGCATACTTGTCTTTCCTGGAAATCTTCTGGTTTACGGTAGCTTTTTGTCTTGCAGCAAGATTCACAGCCTGTCTGACATCTCTTGTAAAGAGAGGCCAGAGAGACAGGTATCCAGGAGACCTGAGCAGCTTTATCTGTGCTGGCCTCCTGCCTTCACTTACCATGAAAACTTCTGGCTCTCTTGGAGGGCTACTGCGAAGGTTCTGATTGAAAGACTTATGGTGATAACTGATTTTTTGTCAGAATTTAATGGATGCCAACACTAACAGTTAAGGGAATTTTGCTTTTTCAGATGATGCACTCACATACTCTTTTCATAAGCAGGGAGTTAGTCAGCCAGATAGGAGCAGTTCACCCACCAAAATGTGTTTCTCCTCAGCTCCCTGCATTTTTTGTTCTATCATTTCAAAGTGTGAATACTGAAGGCAGACTGGACAATTCAGGGGCCCGTGCAGTGCAGAATGAACACCACGGGCTCCCAGCGCTTCATGCAGCTGCACCCTGGCTGCCTGGGCCCCCAAAAAGATGAATTTTAAAGACAGAAAGAGAGGGAGGGAGGAATAGCTTTGTGTACAGCGCCGGGCAGCTTGGCCGGGGAGCGGGTGCCGGTACCTGCGGCGCCGGGCGCC
>NW_008626050.1:0-6263 GCF_000691845.1 Merops nubicus
GCGCAAAGGCGCCTCGGGGCGTCGAAGTGAGCCCAGCGGCCCCGCCGCGCGGCTCTGGGCGATGCGTGTTCCCACAGCGCTGTGAAAACGCTGGTCCCTGGTGCCGCTCACCGTTAAAATGCATCATTAGCGTCCTTTTGGGAATGCCTCGCTGCGCGTACAAAGCACTGCCCGCCTCTGTGAGCCGGATGCTTCAGCGCTTAATGTCTTTCAAGCGTTAAAGGCAATTTAGATGAACACGTGAGTTTTGGTTAGTACTCACCGCTGGCGTTCAGAGTTACCCCCCGGGTTCAACACCTACTCTGCGAGCTTTGTTGTTAATATTTGGTAGGGAATACACTGAGCAAATTATAAATGCCTAAAATAATAGGTTATCCTCCAAATGTTGGCAAGCTGATGGCACAAATGCATGACTAGAAATGAATCATACAAAATCCACAGCCAAAGCTACACGTCAACAGCCCGATTTTGCCGTCATTTACACGGCACTTAGGTTTCACAGAACGTTTTTGGCAACTCACACGAGTATGTCACAGAATTTATAAGAAGACTGTAATTCTCCCCTTCCAAAGCCAGCGTGCAGCTCAGCAGACTGGCAGGCACAGAAAGGTCTGAATTCCTAGAAACAGGGTGGAGATCAAGTTAAAGGAGCAGAGTTTGCCAAAACAAGCAACTTCAGCACGTCTTCCAAGAAGGAATGGGAGCCAAAAGAGGAGGGCACAGTTGGTGTGTGCCACCATTTAGATACATTATCTGCAGCTACTTAGTTCTGGCACATTTAGATCTGTTACCTCAATTAATACTAATCATAATAATTCATAGAAATCACAGGATGTGGGAGTTATAAATGCCTAGACTGATAGATTTTCTATCATACACCAGGTTTGCTATAATTGGCACCGTTTCCTGTAATAGTGTACTCTGTTTTCATGAGGTCGTAATTCCAGTCCTTAATCCTTAACCATGCAGCATTTATTGCTGGAGTACAGGTCCAGATCTTATTACTGGATGTACAAGTCCTGAGGCTGTGGTTCTCTTATTTTTCTTTAAGCCAAGTGTGGTATTTGATACCCATTAAGTTCTTAAATTTATTTTTTCTTGTTCTACGCAAATTTTGCTAAAAAAACCCAAACAAACAAAGCCCAAACAACAACCTAGATCTTCTGGATTATTTTATATTTACATAAATAACCAGTTAGAAAACAAAACAAAACAAAACAAAACAAACAAAAAAAACAACCCACCACTTTCCACCTGCTTTCCTTAATCTCACAGCATCATTTACTTCACATATTTCTTTTACACTTTTGTCTGAATGTTCATTTTTCTTGTCATTAACATTGAATTCATTGAGAAACACTGTTGACAAATGATAGGCTTTTTTAATAGAAAAATTCAGAGGTTGATGAAGTTTCTCTCTTTCGCCTTGCTCAGGTGTGTCCCCTGTGACAATCCAGCTTTTCTCATCGTGAAACACCTGGGGCAGGAACAGGGGCTCAGCTCATCTGCAGAGCTGACACATGTCAGGATAGCTGAGTCCACGAGGGACAATGTCCCTTTCCATTTGAAGGAGTGTGAACAGTATAGGTTCTGTTTCCTAGTCATGGCTGGCCTGATTAGAAGGAGAATTTGATACTTGGAAAGAAAATAAGAAATAAACAAACCCATCGTTTTCCTGACCCCTGTGCACTTGGTGCAGGAGTGACGCATGCGGTCGGCGCTGCTTACGCCTTCCCGCTAACTCTATAATCCATGTAAATATTTATAATACAGCTATTATCAGTGCAAACATGCCGCCTAGTCATGTGTTGACCCATAATGAACAAGTGACATTGAGATCTTTGCTTAATGGCACAAGGTTTGAACAGGTTTTAGGAGCAGTAGAGCAGGTCTCGGAATACTTGTTTTTCTGAGGTTTATACTGAGGCTTTTCAGCATGGAATAACTGGGAAGGAGCAGCCTGTTATGGAATGCACGGATGTAAATTAAATCCATATCTGAAGGATATGTTTTTAATTAATGCTGGGAATCCGATAGCAGCGTGTTTGAACCACTGTTTATGTTAATCTTGAAGGAACTAGTTAGCACTAGCCTACAAAATGTACGGAGAATGTCAAAGCATAGTTCTAGTAAAGGAACTGTGACTCTCCTGGACTGTAAGTGCGTGACAGTGCTTACAAATGGCAGGGAAAAGCAGGAACCCAGAATATGATAGGTGGAATATTATGAGGGAGTCAGAAAATAAACAAAATACAGACAATTAAAAGATTGGTTAAACTTGTTACTAGTTTACGCGACTGTTGCACCCTGCTGCTGTTCTCGTCTGAAACCAAGGTGCTGCTTTGGAAACATGGAGGCAAGTCCTTCTGAGAGACACACAGACAGTACGATCTGAGAGCAAACGTCTTGTATGGATTCGGGGCTCACTCATCAACATCTTTGATCTGAGATCAACTATCTCTTTGCTGTGTAGCCCACCCACCCAGCCTTAACTTCTCCTTAGCTGGTGTCATGCTTGCCCCGTTCAGCTGCCACCATCACCAACGCTGTGTAATACAGCATGGACAAACAGTAAAAATATAGATGCTTTCTGTCCAGCTTACAGAGATAAAAATGAATATATCCTGGAGGTTCTTGATCTGTTCCTCCAGTCTGCCGGAAGGAAGAGAAGAAACATCTGGTAGAAAATAAGGGAGTGTACTGGTCGGAACATGGGCCGGAAGAAACGAACTATCATCAAACGTTTCATAACACTTACAGCCCAAAGGCCCTTTGATCATGGAGTCACCTCCTGCTTATCCAGAAACTTTCACATCGCATTGAGGGACTTCAGCTAAACCAAAGAGTTTTCATCCTCACAAGCCAAAGCTGGCATATGTGACCAGAAGAACAGAGAGCAGACCAAAAGGCAGTGTTAAGGAAAGGAGTGTGTGAAACATGCCAAGGAGATGGTACCAGAAGATGTACGCTCTGCACAGCTAATGGGCTTTCTAGAAAAGGTACCAAAATCCAAGAGAATATGATTTGAGATCACTGCTGAAAGCAAACAATAATGTAAAAAGTTATTGATTACAGAATAAGAAGATAGTAACCTGCTATCATCTAAAACTGATTTTAAAACATATATGCAAACATTTATCTTCATTTTGCTAGACCATGGGAATGTTAATTAGTCATTACTAAAAAAGTCTGAAAGTTGTTAACCATAGTAATACTATAGGCAGAAAATACTCTGTTGAATGCAGCTATTTTTTCAGTCATAGCATAATTTACATCTCATCATTCACAGTTTATACCAATCATGATGTTAAAGTATATGCTGCTGCTGGCAGGGAATTTCTGTTAAGACTGTAGCTGTGAAAAATCTTGTGATTATTTCCTATTTCTATAAAGCGTTCACATAGGGTTTTCCTTTATGGAAACATGGGGTTTGATCCAACATGTTAGGAAATTTTAGCTGCCTTATCAGGAGGGTGTATGAGTAATCTGGTGACATCTTTGTGTGCTCCGCTGGCCTGCAGGATGCCAGGACAGCAGAAGCAATGTGAGAGGAAACATCCATTTGTCGTGCTCCCAGCTTCCCAGCTCTCAAAGTTGGGCTAATCCAGAGGCAAAACTGGAGGGCTTTGTCTGGCACTCCTCATAAAGAAGGATTTGTCAAAGATAGCAAAGGAATTTCTCTAGAAATTACAATAAGCCCCTCTTTGGAAGTCTTTCCTTGCTCGGTATTTTCACATGGATATATGAGTAGAATTCAGGTTCTGCATGTTTTTGTCTTTTTATGCAGACCTTGGTTCTACAGTGCATATTCTCACCAGCCTGGCAGAGAGGCTCAGGGGCAGGGGCACATTTGTAAGAAGGGAAGCGACCCACGGAAGACTGGTCCTAAAATTTTACTTCACAATTCAGTCTTTTTATTTCTGTTTTTGTACAAGGACAGCAGCTGTATTTCCCTTGGGGGTTTGAATCCCTGAAGCGGTGAGGAGCCCCAGTATGTCATCTTATCCATAATACTGAAATGGGAGTTGATTCTTTGGTTTTGGTTTTTGTTGTTTTTAACTCAATGGGCTTTCTAATGCTGTCTTTAACATTTTGAGTTTTATTTAACACATCTGAGCCTAACAAAGGCATCTGTCATGGCTCAGAGTGCATTGATAGGCCTGAATTGCCCTGACCAGCCTCAGCTGGTTCCACTGCCCACACCCCTGCCTGTGGGCCCCTTTAAGGTCAGTCCTAGCACCACAGTGCTTTTTTTTTGAGTGGGACTGAGCAGTGCTGGTCTCTAGCTCCACCACAACTATCTGCTGGCTCTGAGTCTGGCTAAGCTGGGGCAGAGGCTTTGGCCAGGCCATCTCCTGGTGCTGCATCTGATCCTGGCTTCCCAGGCTGGCCTCTGGCCTGCCCCATGGCTATGGGCCATCCTGGGGTTTGGCTCTGGATCCCCCTGGCTCAGGTGCTGTGGGGCTGGGCCCCCTTCACAGAGGTTGTTCTACAGTAGGAGAGAGCCAAGTGTGATCTTCCAGGTGATGAATCCAGAAGAGGCGATTCAAAGCTGCTAAGTTTTATCAGAGCATTGTTGTAACTGTTTTCATTACTGGTTCCATTTTTTAAATGTTCAATAAAAGTTGCAAAGCTGCTGTAAAAAGGAGTAAAGTAAATGAAGCGAAGGTTGAACTATTCTTTTGAAGTATTTAAGCATTTCTAGTGCAGAGAATAATGTCTGAATTACAATCCAGTTAAGTAAAACTACTGTCACCAGACAAGGGAGCTTGTATTTTGTACCCGGGTGTTGCTCAAGTTCAGCTGAGGAGAAGTTTCACTCTAGCCTACCAAAAGAGTATTTTCTGGCATGTATAATGTTTTTCACTTGATCAGCCAGGATATATGTAAAAAGCAGACAAACTTTCAGGTATGTAATGCTCCATTCAGATCTGAAATGGCAACACTGGATTTCAAAGTTAAATTACGATGGAGTGCCATGTGTCTTGACTGGAGCATACTGGAAGCTGCCCTTAGCAGCTGAGTGGAAGTAACTGGTGAGTCTGCTGGGGGTGGTGCTTTTTCCTCTGTGTGTGTAGGAAATAAGCATCAGTCTTTAGCCTGGCTTCAAGTAGCAAGTTTCAGCCCTGTTGTGATAGTGCTGCTATAGCCACCATGGTGTCCTCAGGAGTAAGAAGTGTGTAGATATAGATGTTTGTTGGTAGCATCAAGAGATAAAGATGGAAGCCCTCCTTCTGTCCTGGGATAGCAGTGGGAGATGCCTCCAGGTTGGGCCAGCTCTGGTGACAGGCATCTGAGGTCAAGCAGTGGTCTGCCATGGTGCTGTCACCGAAAGCAGCTGCAGCAGGTTGCTGTCCTGCTGCCCTGCTTTGTTGTCCTTTCTGTTGAAGTTGGTTGCCTGCCAGTCCTCTGCTGATGGAGCATTCTGATCCCTAAATTAAATGACAAAGCTGGGTGCCTGACATCAGATGGACTGTCTCTATGGGCTGGGTGAGGCTGGAAGGCAATATTCACATTGTCATTTACCTGTGCAGTTCAGCTTTGAGCTAGAACCAGTCATGCAGCCCTGTCCCACTGGCCTTCTCCACGGCACAAACCTGCACTAGAGGAGCAAAGCAGAGGTTGGGGCAAAGGGTTTGAGACTGGCATGGGATGAGCAGCAAGGAGGAGGAGAAGGCAGTGCGCAGCCCTCTGTGTGGGTGTTTATGCAAACCTTTTAGGACTTGTTCAGGTTTCTGGGGAATCTTCCAGCTTTCTAGGCAGAAGGGCAAGTTTTTCAGCCATGAGGGAAATGAACCCTCCCACTTCCCAGAGTCAAAGGATTCCCATGCAGATTGCCCCAGGGACCTCTTCCTCTGCTCCTAGAAATCTGTCAGTCTATCTGCAGCTTTTTCTTTCAGCAGCTGCATAATATATATTTTTGCTACCTGTCACATGTATTTAAATTACTTATTCTATATTTTAATTTTCATCTTTGTCCAATGATGTTAAGAAATATTTTTAAATTGTTTTCCTTGTTGTTTTTTACTGGCTTTGTTGGTAAAATAATGGTCTCTGGTGTGTTGTTGGCTTTTGGCATTGCAAAGCACCCAGATGAGTTATGAGAGCAAGGTGATAGTGCTCTGTGCAGCTGCTTGCAGAGATTTCAGCCAGTAGTGAACATTGGCCTGTTCTTGAGATAAATTCATGTTGGGTTTTGCCAAGGGCTACACGGTGGGCACTCCAAGGGGTTTAGTTGAAGAGCAGCCCTGAGGAGAGGGACT
>NW_008626051.1:0-8497 GCF_000691845.1 Merops nubicus
CTGCAGCTCGCCGCGCTCCAGGGAGCCCAGCAGGATCATGCTCTCTGCACAGCACAGCGCAGGAGCCATCAGCCCGCTTCGAGGCTTCGGATGTCCCCTGTCACACACCGCCCCTTCCTCCCTCCATGCACCCACGGCATCCAGGGCCGGACGAGTCTCTGACCGCCTTTCTGGCTGCTGCTGATACACTGTGGGGCTGTGGGGACGTGCCACCCCTCAGCGCCGTATCAGAACCGGCTTCGTACGTGGGCCGGACCCCTCCCTGCTGTCACAGCCCAGTCCACGAGCTTCCCACACCTCCCTCACCCGGCGTGCCCGCTGCAGTGCCCCCTCTCCAGCCCCCCCGTGTGCCCAGCTGGCACAGCCTCCTGCCACACGGCAGCCACAGCCGCTGATTTTTAGGGTGGTTTTTTACGTAGTGGGTCACACTGTCTCCCTCACAGCATGTAATTCAAAAGCTAGTTTCTCTGGCTCTTTAGGCTGAGGCAGCCTTCAGGAAGGACCAGCTTCTCCACATGGCTCACCTGGTGAGTCCACCAAAGGCAGAGTCTTAACAGTGGTGCTCTGGAGCAGAGTTTGTAAGTCTCGGTATTTGCAGTTGGAGGAGACGAATTTCACATCCTGGACCATAATATCCTCCACAAAGATATTGTATTTGCTGTGAATTTATGGGCAATAAGGGGAAGAGTTTGCATATTGACAATGTCTAGCAGATAAATTCCTCAAGGAAATACAGAAATGACCACTTTTTAAACAAGTATTCTCAATACAGTTGCTAAATCATCTCTAGATACTAGAGAGAGGAAGACATATGAATAACTGAATTTTAAGAAAAATAGCAAAATAAAATTATATTTAAAACATTTGCTGCAGAAAGAAATCTAAACCCCACTGAATTCAGGAAAAAAAGGAAATTACACATTTGATTTTTAAAGTTTTAAACTGAAGCAATTTGGCAATATTGATACAAGTTCAGCAGCATTGCAGATTATTCAAACCTGTGCTTTCAGGGAAAACAGAAGAGGACTTTTCTCCATTTCTGTGTATGGACCCTAATTCTGCTCCACGATTTGTTTTTTCTCACTGCAAGCCTATTCTGCCTTTTTATTTTCTTTGTAGCAGTATCCCCTTTTCATGAGCTTTTTGTTCTCCCATGGTCTCATCCTCGTCTGCTTTAGCTCTTTGCCAGTCCCGACCTCCCCCTCTGTTTCCAGCTGTACCTTATGTGATTCCAGCCCAGGTCTGGCAGGTAGGGCAACTTCTTCACCTGGATGATGCTGTCGTAGAGGCTGGGCTGCAGACTCTGGGCCACCATGTTGGCAAGAATGACAGCCACCATCATGGGGAGGATGTGAGAGATCTGTCCTGTCAGCTCGAAGCAGATCACAGCCGTTGAGACAGTGTGGCTCACTGCTCCTGTCAGAGCTGCTGCACCTTACCCAGGCAGGGGGACAGGGGACAGGGGGAGAAGGAGACTGTCACAGAGAAACAACGTGCCCTGTCAGCAAGGGGAGTCATGGGGTGGGAGCAGGAGAGGAGAAAGAGAGGCATGAAGACTCACCAATGACAGCATACCCTCCAGGCAGGATTTGGTAAACAATGCCATCGAAGAGGATCCCATCAGGGAACAGTGCTGCCATGATTTCCCCAATAAGACGCCCAAAGGCAGCACCTGGAAAACACCACTGAGAGTTATGGAACTGGCATCTAAGGAACACCCAGGCTGTGCTGGGCAGCTGTGCTGGGCAGCCCCTTGGGTACTGTCTGAGAGGAACAAAGCTTACAGAAAGAGGACACTGGGGACTGAAGAGTAGTTCTCAGCTACAAAGCAGAGAAGTTAGCTCTGAGAGAAGAAGTTCCTGAGATACATGAAGACAGCTGACCCCTCACTCTTCACCTAGGCACTCCTGCTCAGCGGTGTTTGTGATTCCCAGGCAGAAGGGAATATTGTCAGGATACACAATGTCAGTGCAGGCCACAGCTGAGGCCCTTCACAAACTTATTCTGTGAATGTCCAAACACCAGAATCACAGCTTACAGAAGAGTTTAGGTGAGAAAGGACTTCTGGAGTTCTTGTTCTGACCCTGCTCACAGTAGGGCTAATTTCAAAGCAAGATCAAGTCATGGAGTGCCTTGTACAGACAAGATTTGAAAGTCCACAGGGTGTGGAGATTCTCCAGCCTTTCTGAGCACCTTAACCAAGGAAACAGTTTTTTTCTTATGTCCCATTAGAATGTTCCCTGTTGTAACTTTTGCCTTTACCTTCTCTTTACTGTGTATCTCTAAGAGGAATCTTTCTGTCCTCTCCATCTCCTGCTGCATCAGGTAGTGAGGGTCACAATCCCCTCTTGGCTTTCCCTTCTGCAGGCTGAACAAGGCCAGCATTTTCAGGCTCTCCTTATTTGTTTTGTGCTCCAGCTCCCCAACAATCTCAGTGGCATTCACTGGGCTCATTACTCTTTGTCAAAATCTCTTGTATTGGTGGGCATAAGATGGCACAATATTCCAGAATTGTGCCCAAAATGCTGCAGGCAGGGAAATAACCAATTTCTTTGCCTTGCTGGCTGGGCTTTCCCTAGCCTTTAGCTTTGTCTGTGGTTAGCCTGCACCACTGCAAGGGCACGCTGCTCCCTCGAGTTCAGCTGCTACCTGCCAGAGCCCAGAGGTCCCTGGTGCACACCACTCCATCTGAGAGCTGTGGGTCTCAATGCTGAACTTCCCAAGCTCATGTACTCTACTCTGACATAGCCCTCACTTAACATTAGCAACTTCTTTTGTTTTTTTTTTGTCTGGGAATTAAAAACAATTAAAACCCAATAAACTCCTGTTTGTTGCTGTGTTTCAGTCAGAAGAAATGAATCAGGGGTTGATTACATTGCAGGTACTAGTTTTGAGATTGCCTCTTCTAGTTGGCCTTCAAGGGTGGAAGGAGCAACTACTACTAATTGTATGATGAAAGTTTCTGTGTAGGTGCAGAGGCAGAGAAAGCAGAGAGAGCATGGCTGAGCATGCCTCCCCACAGGGTGCCTTTCCTTAGGGCACACGTCAGGGATGTCCTCAGCGTTTGGAACTGGGGGTGGGAAAATGACAAAAGCAGAGACTCAGAGGCTCTTCTGTGGAGTGTTAACCAAGTCTGTCATAGACATCAAACGACGACTCATCCACTAGAAGAAACCTGCTGGGTACCTATGCAGTGTCTCCTCCTCCCCACGGGTCAGACCTCTCTGCTGCAACACAGAATGGGAACTCACCGATAACAAAAACAGGCATGAAGCCTCCACAAGGGATTGGCATCGTGGTAGCAATGACAGACATCCAGAACTAGAACAGAGGCAGAAGGTGCAGTTATTACTGAGCAGCAGTAGCCTTTCCTGCAGCCCCACTCTACTGCCCAGCCTGTGAGTCCATGAGGAGACAAGTTCTGAGGGATCTGGCAGTTCAGCCAGAAAGTGCAGGGTAAAGGGGCTCTGTGGTGTGAAGGGAAGCTGGAAGAACTCTGGCAACACACCATCACTGGTGCAGAGGACCTCTGGGCAGCTGCTGTGGTAGCAGTGAATCACTAAGGGATGGATGAAAATGAGAGCTCCTTTGCCTTGGACCTCAGGAATTGAGATTTCCTACTGCTCCAAACAGCTGAGCTTTTCATGGAACAAGACTGTCAAAATTTCACAGACTTAGAAGATTTCAGTGCAAATGGAACTCTGGAGGTCTCTCCCCCAACTCCCTGCTCCCAGAAGGGCTAATTCCTAAGCTAGATCAGGTTGCTCAGGGCCTTATCCAGGTGAGTTCTGAGCATCTCGCAGGGTGGAGATTCCCCAGCTTCTCTGGGTATTCATGCCACTGCTGACTCACACTCAGGGGATAATTTTTTCCTCAAGTGCAGATCCTTTATCCTATTTTGTGTCTGTTGTCTCTTGTCCTATCACTTTGCTGGGCAAATGATGAAATCTGTCCTGGTACCACTAAGACCAATTCCAGTAGTGACTTAGCACAGCACTCAGCTGCTTGGAGCAGGTACCTGGTGATCTGAGGAAGCCTTCAGCTGCTGGGCCAAGGCCAGTGAATCTAGTGTCTGAGGATACAGCTCTTTCCAAGGAGAACAGTTGGGCTCAGGATAGGTACATCATGTAGTCCATCCCTCTTTTATTCAAGTAAATGGGATCTTATCTGCTTGGTAACACTATGGTCAGAGTTCTCACAGAAGCAGGACCCTCAGCTGCATGTCTGAAACCTGATAGTGTTTTACTTGAGGTGCAATCAGCTGTGTCAGTCAGTCACTGATGCCCACCCCTGAGCTACTGAAATGCTCAGCTGATACTGAAGGTGGCCTCAGCTCTTTTGCAACAACAACAGAAATCACAATTTCTATGATATTCTCATACTTCTTTTTTCCTCTCTTAGGAAGACCTCTTTCTTTACTTGTATTTTGAACATTGGGATATAATGTTCTCTTCTTTCAAATCTCTTCTCTTGCTCTGTCATCTATCAGTTACACAGCTGATCCTTTCAGAGGCTGAACAGTTTCAACTTCCACAGACCATGTTGTCTCAGAACATTTAATCTGCTGCTGCTTTCCAAGAAGTGAGCAAAACTGTTTCCAGCTGCATACCTCTATCAAGTTACAGTACTTCTGACAAATCCTTAAGCCTCACACAGCTAGAGATTGTGTTTGCATATTCTTACTTGTCTCCTACCTGTAGTCAGGAATATCAGGTAGACTGGTCAGAATTTATTTGGATGGAATATAAATTATCTGAGAGCTTTTTACTCTATTTTTTGCAGAACTTGAGAAATCTTTCCTGATGTAGTCCTCCCAACAACTACTACACAGTGGGTCATTCAGCATAGTGCATGAGGAAGGTGACATGGAGAGAGGTGAGGGATGTCACTGTATTAAGGCCAGGAAACTATTCCCTACTAATTTGGGTAATCTTGCATTCAAGGTGGGCAAACGTCACACAAAGAGGTGTAAGAACCCGCTGCAGTTGTGGTGCCTCATTCAATACCCAGCAGCTCCTCACTGGCAGCTCACAAACTATTTTACAAAGGACTAAGAACACTCACTGGGAGTGGAGAATGGTCATGGTGAGCTGAGTTTCCTACCTTCATGAGGAAGAAGAGCAGAATGATGATGAAGACACTGACTTTAGGATGGATCCAGGCAGCAGATTTCCCTAGGATCTGAGGGTCCCCTGTGTACGTCGCCCAGGTGTAGTTATCAAAGAGAGAGCTGATAGCTTCCCGTGGCATCAGCTAAACAGCAGAGAAACAGGCGTGAGCCGTGGGACTGGGTGGAGGAAATACTCTACCTCTGTTCCAAGAAAGCAGAGGAGACTTTTACTTTGGTAATCCACAATTATGAGGCTTAATTCACATTTTTAATCTTCAGGAAGAGAGACAGGAGTTTACCTGAACTGGGGAAAGGATAACTACTTTTACACAGAGGGCAACATCTTCCTTGTCACTTAGAGTGGACCTTTTTCAGGCTTTGTATGGAGGAGACCACAGAGATCCTGAGTCTCAGAACATAGGCTGCCCTTAGTTTCCATGAGATGAGGTTACTGGGAGACAGGACAAGGGGAGCCTGCTCCACAGAACTGCACATACACGTCCCACTCACCTCCCCTGCCATGAACTGCCCAAATCCATGAGGGAAGGTCGTGGATGCTATGAGGAAGGTTATCACCCCGGGGTATATGAGGCGGCTGAAAGGAAAGGAAAGGTTCTTAAGATACAACCTCATATTCTTTTCTTGTCAGCACTTCAAGGTGACAAATGCTATTTCTGTAAAAGCTCCCTGCCACTTCTGGATAAGGACCTACAAAATTCTGAAAAATTAGCCAAAATTTTTTCACTATAATGAAAATCCTCACTTTTCAAGCTTTGCTCCCGTTTGCTATTTACTTTCTTTGATGACTCTGCTGGTGCTTGTGAGTAATGCAGCACAATGAGGAAAGACCATTTTTCTTTCACATAATAAATTAAAATTTCACACAATAAGAAAGCATCGTCTTAACAAATATGGTCATTGATTTTCTAGTTAAAAACATTTTTGTTCAATCAATAGTTTCATCTTCTTAGTGAATATTAGAGACTCTCCCTTCTCAGTCAAGAAGCTGACATTACTGGGGTGTAGCAAGGGAAAATGCAGTGTGGAACCACTTCTCCTCATGCTTACAGGTGTCTTTTATACAGTTTCATTTTCTTGTATTTCTACTATCTTACACTTGAATAACAGTTCCACTGGCTTCCAGAAAGCGTTTGTTACTCTGCAGTGCCTGCAGGGAATAGAAATCTCCTTTCTAAAGAGGGTATCTTCAGGGGTACTCACTATTTGGTGAGGAACTGGCTCAGGGACTTGTGGCGCCGGAGGCACAGGACCACCTGGCGGTTGAGGTAAACGAAAAATGCTCCGAGGAACCCAGAGCAAATCCTGAAGTGGAGGAGAAGAAATCAAGTCATACCAAACAACAGGCAATACAGAAAATCAGAACACATAAACCACCAGCCAAGGAAACACGTGTTTTTCATCTTCACCTCTTTATGGAGCCTTTTAAGTGTCAGCTAGAGGGTTACTCCTGCAGCAGCTCACTGGAAGACACTGACTCCCTGAGGCAAGGGGAGATTATTTTGCACCTCTTTGTCACACACACTGCCACTTTACTGAATAAATTTTCTCTTGCTTGAGGGAGAAATCTCAACTATAAAAATTTGCTAAGTAACCTATTAAACTATTATATAGAAAGGGACTGATAGGTCTCAGTGGGGGCTGGCGAAGAGCAACCAGGCAAAGACCAGTGTTGTCAAAAGTCAGACACAGGCTGGAACAGAAAATAGTAAAGATGAAGGGAGTTCAACTCTGACTCATGAGAATTACACACTGCTATCAAATATTAAAAGTCATAGCAACTCCTGTGCCTGAAGTCCTGGATGTTCACAGGTTTTCAACATACCTGATGTCTTCAAAAAATCCCACTTGAGTTCATGTTCAAGTAAATGAATATGAGGGCAGCTTTCTATAAGGAGCTGGAAAACCTCAAATATATTTCTGGTCTTGGATCCAGGTCTTGCAACAGAGTATGTTCCCAATGGTAGCACAGGTGCTTGTTCCTACAGTGTATTCCCCTCACCACTGCTCTAGTGATTTCCCTGAAGCCTCCTTCAATCCTCTAACCTAAAGCTTTCACCCACAGTGATTCCAAACACAGTGTTTCTGTAGTATCTCCCAATTCTCTTCTCATTTTTCTTAAATTCTTTCTTTCATTTCCCAAAATTTCCTCCACGAATTAAACCAACTCACATATATCCATAAATAAAATAAAACTGACACTCATCTTAATAAATTAACTATTGTTCTCACTGAATCCAATTACAATTCAGTTGCCCCTGCCAACATGTCAAGGGTACCACCCTCTCCTGAAAACAATAACCATTCTGAGCTTGTAAAGGAAACTTCCTGGTTAAACCTTTTGTCCCATTTTTGTCAAGTGAAAAGGCTGTACTTGTTGGGTCAGTTCCTTTGGGGATGCCATCAAAATGGTTGAAGGGTCATTCAGTAAGGCTATCCACTGAACCTAGGCCAAGTTAGACTTACTTCTTTTTCCAGAACCTCATTTCTGAAAGAGATCTATGGAACTGAAATAACAAACAGCTTGATAATATCCACGTTTCCTTCCTTACCTATTGTGCCACATGGGCACCATTTCTGCAGGAGGCAGAAAGCAGAGGCCCAAAATGTTCAAGATCAATGTATGTAACTGTTTTGCTAGGAATTCCTAACAGAGCTCCCATGACAGGCTTTGTGGAGGTCCTGGGAACTTACCCTATTACAGCAAAGGCTGGCAGCTCCTGCAGGTCAAAGGGGAAATCCATGCGAAAGTTCGTCCTGAACAGGGCTGTGATGGTGTCTGTGAGAGGAGAAAGAGGTGGAGGAGGAAAGGGAATAGTGAGGTGAGAAGTTAAATGCCCTGGAAGCTGGGAGTAGCAGCAGAACTGATTGGTGCATGGCCCTGTGTGGTTCCATGGCATTATGTACAGTCTGACAGACTGGCAGCCTGCTCCCATTTCAGTAAGGCCCATTTCTGAGCACTTGCAGCCCTGGCACTCCAGATGGTACAGGTGTGTTTGCAGAAAGTGTATATATTTCTGTACCTGCAATCCCAGATTTTTAAAGGGTTTTCTTTTCTTTCTTTTCTTCTGCCATCCATTCTCTAGCATGTAATCCTTCCCACTGTACTTACTGCCTCTGAAAACCCTTTGCTGAGGCCGGCAGTGCTTACATCTCTGGAGAGGCTGTGCCATGCACAGTTGTGATGGCCTGCAGAGAGAAAACTCAGGTGCTTTCTGAAGTTAGAGCTGCAAAAGTTTTGACTGGTACCAGAAGATTGAAAGTCTTAGAAATCAGAGATGGGAAAGATCAGCTAAGCCCTGTCTTCTCAGCTCACCGTTCTGGAAATACCCTGGAAATACCTATTTGGACCTCAAAGCCAGGAAAAAA
>NW_008626052.1:0-2308 GCF_000691845.1 Merops nubicus
AGCAGCCGCCCGTCCCGCAGCCCTGCTTTGGAGCTGGTCTAGTAACCGTCGGCAGTTCCTGGAAGCGCGGTCAGGAATGACAAACAGGTGCCAGTATTCACAGCAACAGTCGGATAGCAAGAACGAGTTCACGTTCATTAGCTCTAACTACTTAATTGCTATTAATCTTTCATAAGCGGCTAAGAAGTGAGCCAGACGTGATTACGTGTTTCGCACGGTTGTAAGCCGAATCAGTATTACTCTAAGAACATGTAGCCCTACATAAGTAGGACGGTTTGTGGAGGCACAACTTTCTCATCCTTTTATGTCCCCGTACACAGCTGTCTAGTGAAAACATTTCTAACACACTGAAGTCCCGAGAAACGGGAGAAACTTTGTCTCTCGACATCTTTCCATTTGTATTCCCGTCTCCCGTTGTGTTTCCTCTTGCAATACATGGGGCGAAATTTTCCCTCTCCTTACGACATTTTAAATAAGGCCGCAGAAAGAAAGGAACAACTAAAGCACAGGGGTTTCCGAACTTTTCTGCTCCGTTACATCAAAGCAAACCACCGTGCAGCTGCAGCGACGCCCGCAGAGAGCCTCAGCCCTGCCGAGACCTCTACTCCAGCGAGAGTCCCTCGATGTCCCAGAAAACTGTCTTTGGTCAGGTTTATGACCAGCAACTTCAATTTAATAATGAGTCATTTTGTGGGAGGTCTAGAAAACAGCACTGCCTTGCACGGCGTGGTATTATGCATGCGTATAAAAATAATGAGCTCATGAGCCAAGGTGGGATCTCTGAGAGCATCCACCCAGTTTACAAGTGTCAGGACGCGTCCCTCACCTCCGGCCCCGGGGGCCGTGCAGGGTGCTATGCTGTGTGTGACCCCAACTCCGTCCCGGAGCACCCTGCTACCTCCCCTGCCCGGGGACGACAGTCCCCACCGAGACTTCGCTCCGCGGCAGGCAGGGCGACGTGCCGCGCCTGCCTGGCCTCTGCCTGCGGGACAGTCTTCGCCTTCCCTCGGCAGCGCCTCCGCGGGTGCCCAGCGCCCCGCGGAGCCGCGTTGCATTTTCTATTGACACATTGCGCGGGAATCTGCATAACACATGAGCTAGATGGTATCGCTGCAGAAAGCGCCAGTATTTTCCTCCCGGAAAAAAAAAAAAAAAAAAGTCCCCCCGAAATGATCTCATTCCCTCAAATACATTTGCTGTGATTTAAGGTAGTTAGGACTCCACTTAAGCTTTTAGCTTAGGGTTTTAGTGTTTGCTGTCTGTCCTATGGCTGGGCTCTCCCAGGAAAAACAACCAATTTTTTCATCACCTCCCTCGTCAGAATTTGCCGATGGTAACGGTGTCATTAAGAAGTTCCTTCTCTTGTTAGTGTTTTCTATGGAAAACCAACCAAACAACCAACAACAAAAAAAACCCCAAAGTCGTCCAGGACAAACGGCGAACGCAAACGAAGAGAAAAATAATTGATTCACCTAAACCTTCCCCTAAAGAAGAAAACAACAGAGAATCTTTCATTTTCCCCTGTCCTTTAAAAAAATCAACCAACCAAACAAAAAACAACAGTTACTATAATGAAAAGATTTTACAGCAAGGTGAGGAAAATCGTTAAGCTCTTTTTTCCGCCAGGTCTATGCCTCAGCTTCTGGGGTCTTTATTTACTTCAGCCTTAAAAAATCCATTTCGAGTAGGAGAAAGTTTTCTCGGGACTCCTTGCGCGGCCTCGGGGGAGCGCTTGCGGGCGGCTGAGTACTGCGGGAGTTGAACTTGAGCTCTCGGGTCACAGGCTGCTGCTGTCCGCTCCGTGACTCCCACCTCTGTTCTGAAGCAGGGCAGGGACCTTGGGGACCCTGACCTAGGACGAGCTAGCCGACCTGCCGCAGCTGCGACCTAAAGTGAAGCATTGGGCGAGTAGCTTTGCGGCCGGCGTAACGCTTTGTCGTTTAAATTAAAACCTGTTTGTGCGCAAAGGCAGCCCTAGAAGACCTCACGTAATCATAAACTTCGCATAGCGAGCGCCCGCGGAGTCTCAGCCCAGGCAGCGCGAGGCGGAATGGTGCTGCAGGGCCTGCGTGACTCCGAGGCAGGTTGGGTTCGTGTCCTTCGCCGCTTTCGGGTGACATTTACACGGAGAATCAGGACTGAGCACGCAGGTAGACGCCCCGAGACGGGGTCTGTTCTTGTGCGACGGTCAGAGGTAGAGGGGAGAGTAGGGGCCGAGCGAGAGCGCGTTGCGCACCGAGACACACGGCACAACGGCTGCGCGGGCGCGGAGCTGCGGTGCCATGAGGCCTCCGGCGCGCAGCACCGG